>NC_133000.1:23718939-24021969 GCF_048564905.1 Vicugna pacos | reverse complement strand
TCCCATAAAATTCAAGCTCTTTTTCATAACTCTCAAGGAAATTTAATCATTTGACCCAAGAATATTTGGTATTTCCCTCCCCTAAAATTGGTACTATTATTCTTCTTGAAATTGAACATCAAATGCCGCTTGTGATCATTCACTTCTCAATCCTTCATGTGCCGAATTTGAATATAAATGTATCAACTGAAAAACTAACATTTTGTGCAGAATTTGAACATCAATGTGTCAACTGAAAAACTAACATTTTGTGCATTAGCTTCATAGTACAACTGTAGGGAAGCAAAAAATAATTTTCCTTCTGCATTCTTGCTTAAGGTCCCCATGTAATAAAAAAGATTAACATAAGAAAGACAAACACAAGATTAATAATATATATACCTCTTGTGTACATGGGAGATACCCAGAAAAAGTAAATAACTCCCCCCAATAGGCCAAGCCACTACCTTAAATACCCCTGCAAGATAAAGATGAAAGAACATGTGGTGGAGGAGCCAGGTATGGGAGGTTAGCAGGCAAAGTGCAGTAAACAAGGGTAAAATTGTTATATAGATTTAAGTAGCTGCCTTCTCCATTGATAGGAGTTTCTAGAAATTTGTTCATCCCCCTCTTCCTGGTACAAAGAAGGAGACATCCTTATAAATGAAGATTTCCCTAATAAATGTAAGTAACTTCTACTTTGTTTTCAGGGCTTTTCCTATTTCTGTTATTTCTTAAAATAATCCATATGTCAGTGAGGCATATTTGGGGGTATTATGTTCTCCTTAACCATAAACCAGTAACACCTGTGTTTTGACATTTTTGGTAGAGTAGTTATCCATAGTGAAATTACTTGTGTATTTTATTGCATTTTGTTTTTGAACTCTCACCAAGTAGTAGAAAAAAAAATGATGATACTGCTAACGAAAAACTGGCACTTGCCATTTGACTCTACAAGGATTGGATCATGCTGGCACTTGCCATCTAACTGTGCTTGGATTAAATCACAAGCCACTATACCCTCAGACCTTCGACACACCCTGAAAAAAGTTCAGGGTGGAGATCAGGAATGAGGCACCCTGTGCTCTGGGAAAACTGTCAGAACAAGCCTTCAGATAGTTAGATATTTTCAGAAGACTTTATGACCTCAATTCTTACATCTCTTCATATCTAAAAAAGCACTAAAATTATTAACAGTGACATCTGCTCCTTGTGCTTAGCAGCAAGCCTCTGCCTAAATGTGTGCTTGACTGCACGTACCCTCTTCAGTAAATTCATATATAATACTGAGCACCCTCACACACACCCCACCTCAGAACTACTGAGATGCTGTCTCCTAGGCTATAGTCCTCTTTTTGCCCCAAACAAAACTCAACTCACAACTCTCATGTTGTGTAATTTTATTTCAGTTGACAATATAAATATTAGAGAAAGTCCACAGCTAAAAAATTCTGTGAAAGTTATAAATCATTAACTTTAACAACTTTGTCAATCTACTAGCTTCAATTTGACATTCTTCTTAAGCCTGTCCACTGCATTTCCTAGACTAAAAGAAAAAATCAATTCAAATAAAATCACATACAATATCCCAAAATAATATTGAAGTAAAAGTGAGATATTATACTTGTTCTCTCTCTGAGAACAGAACAAAGCTCCACCTGCCACTTCACCCCAACCTAGGAAAAAGTTCTTATTTGGCTCATTTTTCTTTCATTAGTGTTTTAGAAATGCATTATGTGGGAAAGAAGCAGATTGCTGGTAATCTAATCACAAAGCAGGTTATAGCAACCTCCTAGTACTCAAAAGGACTGCCTGCAGGGAGCCTTCTCTTCAGATAAGGGAAAATGCAGGACACAGAGAAAGGTACTCTCCATTATAAAGGCTTTTAACAAAGACTACAAAAGAAAGAGAAAGGCCTATCAGGCTTTAGATGTAGAAATGTTGCCTTAGAGAAAGTATTATTCATCTTAAAGGATGCTGGCAAAGAGAGAGAAGGGAAAAGAAACACTTAGAAAAAAAGGTTTGAACCCAGATTATCACTCTATATAATAGTAGTTCATGCTGATTCTGATCATTTTCTGTCTCTGCCAACAAATAAAAATATGAAAAAAATTAAACTTGAAAATTACCAATTTGGGTTATAGTAACATAAAATTAACATTTTATAAATATGATTAACTGTTAATATAAATTTCATTTCACTGAAAATAGTCATTTTTTAAATATCATTTCAAAAAAAGTTTTTTACATATTTTAAGTTAATATTACTGAATGTTAAGTAAAGCCTTTGGTGATTTTTGAGCAGTTCAATATTTTGATCCTCTGCAGGGTTCTAGATGAAAAGTTTCCAAGTATGTAACTACATAGAGAAGTTGTATTCCTTAAATGGGTATAAAAAGTAGATTGAGACTCAGGTGTCCAGAGAGTTAATGAGGACAGTACTGAGGGTGTGCCCAAAAGGCAAAGAACGCACTCAG
This sequence comes from Vicugna pacos, assembly GCF_048564905.1. Taxonomy (NCBI): domain Eukaryota; kingdom Metazoa; phylum Chordata; class Mammalia; order Artiodactyla; family Camelidae; genus Vicugna; species Vicugna pacos. The sequence goes on along the minus strand of NC_133000.1, from coordinate 24,019,513 downwards.
CATTTCACACCTTTAATTCTCCTAACATTCCCATGAAAGAAATGTGCTGCTGTAATGCCCATTTCATGAGGAAATTGAAGCACAAAGAGGTTAAGTAACTAGCTGAAAATTATATTAGCAAATGTTGTATGCTTTGAGGGAAGTCGGTCATGATTCCAACTCCAGCAGCTGGCTTCCAGGACTGCTGCTCTTACACTTGTTAAAAAACAAAATTCAATGGAGTAAAATTTAAAGATTGTATTGGCTTTATTTGACAGTTCATGAATCAGACAGCATCCCGTCCAGCAGACAAAAAGGAGCACCAAGAAGCCGTACAAAGTGAAAGACTTTTAATGGCAGAAGCCAACGGGACAAGGAAGTTCTAGTAGGAAAAAGTGGACTGGCTGTGGGAAGGTCATTTTTTGTCGAGGATGCCTGCAGTCTATCAGGCTGTGGCCTGCTAGTGCTGGCCAGGTAATTTCTGATTCACTGGTTTAAGATTCCATTTGGTTTAAGATTCCATTACTGGGAGATCTTGAAATTATAATTAAATCTTGGATCGTGACATGGGGTTTATCATAAGTGACTCCATTTTGGTCCAGTTGACTTTTTTTTTTTTTAACACATTCAGTGTAACACAGAGACACACTTCTGCTGGACTTTACCTAGCCATGCCTGCAGCATGGCTGCAGTCTCTTCATGTTTGGCTCCTATTTTCCCATGTATAAAATTATAAGGCTGAAGGGCAGAAAAACGTGCCTTCTTAAAATAAAAGGATTGGCATATATTGGCATCAGGATTATTTTGAACTGATAATTTTTACCAAACTGTAGACACAAGAGAAAATGAAAAAAAGAATAGAAGTCACCTTTTTGTAAGGAACATCTCTATTTATAAGGATGTCTCCCTCTCTGTACGAGAAAGAGAAGGATGATTCTAAATCTTAAGAAACTCTGATCAATGTAGAAGGCAGAGCCTTAAACCTACTGAACTGCCATACCTTTGTTCACTGTGGTTTTTCTGACACCCTCCTTTAACTGACCTCCAAAACCTTTCTTTTGTCTTTAGCTGAAGACATTTATTTAAGGTGGTGACCTGGGTCATACTCAGGTTTCCCAGGTATCTTTCATGTATACAGGAGGTATACATGTGAATCAACTTCTCTTTGTTTTTCTCATTAATCTTTGAGTACAAGGGCGGGTCTCAGGCACAAACCTTAAGAAAGCAGAGAAAAAATAATTTTTCCTCCTCTACCAAGTTTAGTTTAACATTTACATTTTGTTGTTGTTCTCATCATCTCCTTTTTCCTCTTTCTTATTCCTCTTTTTTGCTGTCTCTCTAAACTATCTCTCTAACTGATCACCCTTTCGATATACATCTATGACTTTGCACATATATGTACCATTGTCTTATATTTTTATACCTATGTCTGCAGCATTGTTAATAACATATTTTTATCATCTCTATCTATAGCATTCACCTTTATATATTCTATACTTTAATGAAAGAAATCCCTAATGAATTGTTATTATTTCATCATTTCTCTACATTTTCCTTTCTTTAACTGTTTTCAGAGGCTGGATGTCTTATCAGTATAAACATAACGGGTACAATGTTTTATTTATTCTGTCTAAATGCAGAGATAACTTGACCTTTGCATAACTGAAGCTTTTTTTAAAAAAAGAAAGTTGACATTTTACCTGCTTCTAAATGACCCCAAAAGAGTCTCTGTAGTAGCACAGAGCGAATTTGGCTTTTCAAAGAAAAGGCATCTCTTGGCCTATGGGTAGGGTACCTGTGTGTGCCTCCTGGGAAGGATATGTTAAATCATGTGCATCACAAAAAGAAACCTATTCCACTGAGCATTTTGGAGAAAAAAAATGTTTTAATAAATTTTATAGTTAAGGCAAAGAAGGAAGAGTATTATCAGCTCTTCTCTGAAGAGTGAATATAATTCCCTGAAAATAACAAAGATTATAAAATAATTTGGAGGACAGGCTGCTAGTAACTGTAAAGCATTCTTTCATTCTTTTGTACAATACAAGATAAAAATCCAAACCGTTGGGGTGATTGTGGAGAGGGGAGAAAAAGAACAGAGAGGTCTAGCTATCGCTAGTCATTATATCTTGTTAAATTGGAAGGTAGAAGAGAAACTCATCGGGGAAGATGAGACAGGCAGAGACAATCACCCAGGAGGTCCTAGCCTTCCAGGTGACCAATTCAAACCTGGTTTGAAGGGAGAATACCAGCTTGTTTAAAGACTTGTGTGACATGGTCAATGTGATATGTAATAATGATTATTTTAGCCCTCTTGGATGGGGTGATAAGCCTGCAGGGTGGAAGGCTAATGAGGGGAAAGATGCTGGTTCATAAGTCAAGTACCTCGGGATCAATTGGTTAGGAGTGTCACAGCCCTCCAAACATCAGGGAACAGTCACCCAGGGAGTGCACAGAAATCTGCCTATTTGATCATTATCTCTACTACCTGTAAATCACTTTCAGACAAAGAACATTATATGGAAACGCTTGTCAGTAGCTTTTCTTAAAAAGTTATTCTTATAGGTATGTGTAATATTAAAAAAAATCAAGTTTCCTTTTCAAAAAAAAAAAAAAGAAATAAAACTGGGGGGAGGGTATAGCTCAGTGATAGAGTGCTTGTTTAGTGTGCATGAGGTCCTGGGTTCAAGCCCCAGCACCTCTATTAAAAATAAATAAATTATTTAAATTAAAAGAAAAGAACAATCACTGTAATTAACTAAAACACAATGAATAAAATAAGATCCATGAATCTAGTGATACTCCAAGGGAAAAAAATATAAATGGTGAGTTGGGTATTTAAAAAAAGGAAATAAAACTAAAGAATTCTTCTGGATTTGTAAAAAAGGAAAGAAGTAGAAGTTCATTAATGTCTTTCTCGGCTATAAACACAAAGAAACATCACTTGGGAGAGATGTACAGATAGCCCTGCCTGAGCCCATGGGATATTCCTCTCTAAGGTCACTTGAATCGGTACACAAGTGGTACTCTAAATTTCTCTCGGTCTCATTTGCAATTTTGCATCTTAGAAAGGCCCAGAGAAGTGAAATACTTAAGTGCTCAGTTAGTTTAGGACTAATCCACGTATTACAGTGTAAAGACAGAAGAAAAGTTAAGTTAGACTTAAATATTGTTAGAGTTCAGAACAACCCTCACCAAGATGTAACACTCTGGCATGTGAATGATTGTGAGCTAAAGACAGTGAAGACCCGGGGGATCAAAAGAAACTACTGCCCCTCCCTTAATTACCTGGAAGAAGTTAAATTAGGCATTTTTTCCCTATAAAAGAGTTATTGCTAGTGATAAATTGTATTTAAATGGTCTCATCTGTATGGCAAGGCAAACATATAACCACCTGCACATATTTTTATCATTCTGTGAATGACCTGCCTGTCCTTGGAAGCCCCACACCCCTGTTCCATTTCTTAGATCAGGATGGCATATATACCTCATTTTACATTTCTGTCTTGGAACTTCACATGCATGTGGGTTTCCCACACATATGGAATTAAATATGTTTTTCTTCTATTAATCTGTCTTATGTCATTTTAATTATTTGACCAGCCAAAAGAACCAAAAAGAAGAAAAGAGGGAACAGAAATTTCTCCCTTCCTGACAACATATTTATTTAATTATTAAGATAAAGTAATATATGTATATTATGCAAATATGTAAAAGGTATGTAAATTATAGCATTGGACTATGTATCACATATAGACGTATCATGGACAATTGACTACACTTGGATGAATTTAGATGTTTACTAACTGTAAGTCTTTTGACACGGCATGCATCTTAAAGTCCAAAAATTCATTTTTTTCTGGTTTCTTGCCATTTTCATCTCGTGTTTTGCTCAACAAACATAAAAGAACAGCAATAAAATCCCCAAAATAAACAAACACAAAAACCCCCAAATCTATTCTAACATAATTTTTAGGGAACATATTATTTCAAAAAGCTTTATCCATTCTTATTGTGGCTGAAAAAGCTGGAAGCAGTGCACTTTATTTTGCTCAGGGAGATAAGGGCAAAATAATAAATAACAGGGAAAAATGACAAAATACCCAACTTGTTATCTCAACCTGCCTATGACTTCTAGGCATTCTTAGTTCTAAAAATGAATTTCAATTCTTCACAGATGCCAAGGAAAATGGTGATCCTGAAAGGGTAGATTTCATAATTAGAATGAAGTGTACTAGACAGAAAAGGAAGAAAGCAAGCAAGAGGCATTGGACAGACGCTATTAAGGAAACTGAAGTTTATCAACTACTTTTCCAGGTCATGTCTGACTTGAATGAAAACAGTCTTTCTTTTCCATAATAATTTACATTTTTGGAAGTTTCTAGAGTGAATTTGATTTAGGGCAAATTATAGATTTTTTTCCTTCAACATCATACCATTTTTATAGAGAAAAAAATTGGATTAAAATAAGTTTTATTGACTTATTTATTTATTTATTTATTTATTTGCCAATAAAACCCCAAGCCCAACCTCAGAATATGTAGACTCTGAAAAGTGTTTGCTGCAAGTGAGGAAAGTCAGTTTAATCTATTTTTAGGTATGAAAGAATATTCTTAAAAATTTTAGGAGATATTGTTATGGAGTCACAGTGATGTTTATATGCATTTTAGATCTTTTGGTTATTAAAAATTAATTCTGTTTATTTATATATTTAGATGCTTAGCAGGAAGTAGCATAGCGTATTATTCTCAAGCTGGTTGTTTTGATAATGCAGTTGGAGGAAGCATCTCAGAGCAGCCTCAGAGCCCCCGGGGCTCCCACTAATAACCCTTAATCTACACATTCCTTCTATCCCCACTTTCCTGTCTGTTACTTCTTGTCCTTAACAGTAGTAAGAATTATCATAGTAATAAATTTAATGATTGTTTTCAGAGGGTAATTCCCACAATAGAGAAAAGCAAAAATACTGCTCCACCTCCACCCCATTTGAGACATTTGATAGATATTTATGTCAACTATAATTATTGTAAAGATAATTTTACCAAGTTGTATTAAAAAATATAGCTGGTTTGAAAAACATTGTTTTACGGTGTTTTCATATTTGAAAATATATCATGACAGTCTGATAAAAATTCCACATTAACTTCTTAGTTTTTATTCTACAGTCTAATGAATACATAGTATTATCATATTTAAATTGTTTGTCATTTAAAGCCCATAAAAAGGGAGGGGTTTCTTTTCATTATTTAATTGACTGCCATGATGCTAAACTTCTTTCGTTTGTTTTTTTTAATTTCTTTTTCTGTAACTTATTTATTTTTTTTTTGGTACATGTTTTCTCAGTATTTTTCCTGTAAACTTCAAATTTTCTTTATAATTTAAAGGTCTCAAAATCTTGTCTAAAATTATACTTCCTATCTGTGATTGTGCCTTTTAATCATGTGTATAACCAACCATGGTTTTTAAAATTTCTAACTTATGCATTCTATAAATTTCCCTTTATGATTCATCTATTAATTTGTATATTTTGAATATTCTGTTTAATTCCAAGTATTTATAAATATACTCTTGTATGAGTTTTTCCCCTTTTCCCACACAATTCTAGGCTGGTGTTTTTTTTGAGAGCTTGCATTAAGTAATGATCTAACATACTCTTTTCCTCTAAGGGAGGGCAACTTTCCCCCAAATTTATGTTAAAACACAATAGTCCATCTATGATTTTTAACATTCAACTATTTTATTTACTAGATTTCATATTTCATACTATAATCAGGTTCTGGGCTATTTGTGGTAGCCCAGAAATATCTCTCTTTCTGAAATACAGCCACATTCTAATCCCAGAACAGGCAAATATGCTAGGTTTCACAGTAAAGGAGAATTAAAGTTATAGATGAAATTCAGTTTTCAAATAGGTTCATTACTCCTTATTATCCAGGTGTGCCCAGTGTAATCACAAAGGACTTTAAAAGTGTAAGGAAGAGGTGGAAGGTAAGAATCAGAGGGAAATGTGACTACAGCAGAATGATAAAAGAAACACTGTGTTGCTGGAATTCAAGATGGAGAAAGAGGACCAGTAGCAAAGGAATGTGGACGTTCTCTAGAAAGTTGAAAGGTCAAGGAAACAGTTTCTCCCCTTAAGGCTCCAGAAAAAAACCTTGCCTTGCTGACTTTACAAACAATAGATGACCTGTATCAGACTTCTATCCTATAGAAATAGAAGATACAAAAAAAAGTCATCAGTCATCTTTAAGCTGCTACAGTGCTATCTTTAAGTTGTTACAGTGGCATAGGAAAATGTTTAGGACTGTATTTTATAGACTTTTGTATTGTTAAAGCCCAATCAGCAGTCTTATTCTTTCTTATTCTCATTCCCATTTATTCTAGAAATGTGCATTAAGCTCCCTTGTAGATTCAAGGGCATAGTGGAGATGGGCAAATTGATATAGAAATGTGTCCTATATCAGAAGAGAATAGCTGCAAAGGATAAAACAAAACAACCTGAGAGTGAGTAAAGTTATATTTTATTAAGATATATAAGAACATAAAGAGTGAGTTTTGGGGACAGGGAATCAGTATTTCATGGAGACATTAAAATGATGGTATCCATTATTTAGGAGAGAAGTCTTGCCCTGAGATAAACTTTTTTGAATTATTAGTGTAAGCCAAAAACTTATGGACTGCCTAACTCTGGGCAGTACTAGGGTGTAAGGAAACCCTGGGGTCCTCTCAGACTTAGAGTTTCAAAAGAAAAAGAACAGAAAAAGAGAAGAAAGAAAAAGGAGATGCAGAAGGGGAACTGAGATTCTTCCATTGTAACAGTGGACAATACAAGTAAAATTGCTTTTTATTACTGCTATGAGAAATATATTCAAATGTCTCATTTTGTAGGAGCCATTGTATGGTTAGTTACAGCAATAACAAATACAGGAGCAATTAGTAGTTCCTCTTCTTTTTATACCCAGCCCTCAAAGCTCTTAGCTCATTTTGTAGAAAAAGTACTATTATTTTCAGGACTCACAGTATTAATGGGAAGGAATAATAAATAACATACTTTCTTTTCAAGTTATTTTTGTATATAAATGGCATTAATGGAATACAAAATACAGATGTTATTACTTATCATAAATTCTGAATTAATGAGGTTTTCCTTTATTTTAATAATCTACTATATATATTTAAGATCCATGTCCCTGTATTTTAGTTCAGCTTGGTATTTTAGTTTTAATAGACTAGCACCCCTCATTTTTACACGTAAATATAAAGATAGCTAGTATTTCCAACTGCCTGTGTAATGTTATTATGCCAGAAGTTTTTATAAACACAATATTTATTTAGTGTTTCCAGAAGCATTCTACTATATATTTCTAAAGAGTATTTTTTGCTAAAATTACATATGGTAAAATTTATTAGGAAAAATCCTTACTGTTTATATGATTAAAATATATTATTACCAGAATATAAGATCCAGCTTACGGTGCTCAAATTTAATTTATTTCAGTACCAACAAATAGCTCTGTAAAATTAACCTTCTGAACTTGGGGTTTAAATATCTATTTGTTATTAAGATCAATGCAAGATTGACGTTATAAAGAAACTCGCAATTTTAAGAGGGTTAAAGCAGATGGCTTATCTTTTTAAAGAAGATTGAAAAGCAGGAAGGGCAAAGAATATACTTAGTTCATGATTTCTCATTGAGGGTCTTAATGATCACATCTGTTAGTGCTGCTATAAAAGTGACTGAGCAGGGGAGGACAGGAAGTTACATTTGTCCAGTAATTGAGCAATGCAGCCGGCATGCTGATTGGGGCAGGGAGGGAAAAAGAAAATGAGGAAGAGCTAGGCACAGGAGCCTTGAAGCCAGCTTTCATAATATCCAGAAGAAAAGAATAAGAGACATATGGCATTTTGACAGAATGGATCAACTGCTCTGCAGTAACCTTTTATTTTCTTTTTTTCCAATGTTTTTCCCCTTTAAAGTCAACTGCTGGTTTGCTATATATATTCTATACTTAGCAAACTGTCATGCATGAGTTGTTAAAAAAAAATGTGTGTGTGTGTGAAACATTTATCAGAGAGCTTTGTTTAGAATTATTTCTGACAGAGGATTTTTATTCAATATTCAACAAAATTTTTTATTCCACGCCACCTATATGCCAAGAACTAGGTTTTTTTTGTAGGGGGAAAAAAAAAAACTTGCTCACTGGTTGGGAAAGTAATAGCTCCATTCGGTCATAATATATTGAGAAATTTACAAAGCAATTTCAGCTACATTGCCTATTTAATTCTCAGGACACCTTTGTGAGTTAGGTATTATTCTGCTCTTTTTGAGGTTAAGAAAATGAAGCTCAATGAGGTGCAAAAAGTCATTAATAAGTGATAGAGATGCCCTTTGAATTTAGAGTTCTGAAATTTAATGCTATTCTTCCTCATACTTATTTTTGAGAAATATGGGAATTTTAAAGCATAAATTTACTCATTCAAATAATCCTTCTAAATTTTATCAAGAGCTCATAATAATCAGGGCATTGTTAGGATGTGAAGAGATACCAGTTTATGTGAACTGTAATTCTAACATGTTTCCTTACATGGTGGTAAGCTGGATAGTGAGCACATATTCATATATGAAAAGTCACTTTTAAAAACAAAAAAACTTGGCAGGGTAAGCTTAAAATGATGAATGATGATCGTGATAATAAATCACATACACAAAAAGAACATTCATTTAAGTTTCCCTAACTCAGAAGTCACAGAACATCTGGCTAACGTTTCCTTAGTTATCTATAGTTTTTTTTTTTTTTTCTCCCGGTTTAGCTAAATAAAGTAAATAAATTTGCCAGGTAAGATGTAAATATTTAAGAGAACTATATTTTCAAGTTTCTCAAAAATAGTGATTGCATCTGTATTTATAAAATCACTATGTGCTAATTACAAATTTGTTGTTAATAGTGTCTAAACCATAAACTACTAAGGAGCTTTCTCAGTTACTATTCTTTGAGAAAATAACAAAAGAAAATTCTTGTGATTTTTCTTATGATTCTTTTTATGATTCCCTAGATTTTTTTTCATTTTATTAGCTTGTGTTTTTTCCTGGGCTAAATATGTTTTCTTTAATAAATGAATAATGCGATATTTCTATAGTCCTCAAAAAATGAAAATATTAACCCTTTCCTTAATTCAATATATAGCCCTGCAGAATGAGAAAATATATCTGTTTTACTTTTTTTGATGGAAACAAAAAATAAAGCTTTTCTCTTTCTTTAAGGTCAGTAGGAATTCAGCATTGCAAAGATGGCTAAAACTTACATTTTCCTTCTTTTCTATCCAGTGTGCTAGCATTTAAACTGAGTTTACTTAAACAGTTCAAATCTCAGCCACTACTATGTAAATGTTAGGTGGAATTCTTATCTTTATACATGCACTACATTATAAATTCATGATAATTATTTTCCAGTTCATAAGATTTTTATAAGATATGCTATTATGTTTGCATCGATACAATAAAATGAGTTTAAATTAAAATATAAAGCAAAAATGAGACCACTAAAAGGGCTTTTTTAAAATCAAAGCTAAGGAAATTTACATATTTTTATAAGAATTGACCCTTTAATGGCAATTACTAACCAAGACTACACGCTCGTGGGTGGTACACGTGGGTGGTATAGACGGTTTAATATCATTACTTGCCTTTCCTTCTCTAGCCCTGCGTGTGGCTGGTCCCCCTACACGGTCTGTGTTTTTTCCATCTAGCACTTGTTTTCTAATATAGTAGGTAATGCATTCCTACACTGTGTTCACTGTTTATTACCCATCTCCTCCTCTCCACTGGAATACAAACTCCTCACTTAGGTTTTTCTTTGGCCTTAAGGGCCAATGCAGTACTGAAGTCCCTCAGTTCAGAGTTTGGCAAGAAGGGAAAAATGAATCCAGTATTATTTTAAGGGAAGATACCTGCTGTGCTTTCTTTCTGTGGGCTTATAAGTAAGAAGGGAACACTGCTTTACTTCTTAGGAAGCTTCATGCTGAGAATTTTTCAAAAGGGGAAGTTTGAGGCTTCCAAGCTGAAAGACGCATGCACATTTATGTAGTCATTAAACAAGAACGTATTCATAGACAGTGTGCCGGATGAAATTATAGGCACTGAGCATACAGATTTTAAAAAGCACAATTCCTGCTTTGAAGAACTAAAAATGTAACGGGCTATTTAGTTAAAAACATGACATTTGGTGTAAAATCTGACTGTGAATCTTACTATCTCTCTCTCTCGTTTTTTTTGTTTTTTTTTTCCCCCACCAGTTATGAACTTGGGCAAGTTAATAAAGCTAGAAATGTTTCAGTCTCCCCATCTGTTATATAGGGGTAATAATAAAGTTTATCCCGTTGAGCTTCCATTTAAAATTGAATGAGATAAACTAGATAATATGCTGGGCATACCATAGGCGCTCAATAAATATCAATCAGAAGTAATGGTTATTGTCATTGTGGTACCGAACGCAAGTTCATGTGCCCAACGCACAGTGAGACTAAACCACACTTGGATCAGAGAAAGGTTTACTGCTGGGTCAAGCAAGGAGAATGTGCAGCTTGTGCGCAAAGATCCAAACTCTCCAATGATTTTCAGGGAAGAGATTCTGTAGGCAAAATTTAGGGTGAAACAGCAGTCTGTGTGACTTTCTTCAGGTTGGTTGGCAGTGGGGTAATAGTGATGCAGGAAAACGGATGTGGGGCATGAAGAGGGCTGTGTCCCAGGTCTCGGGACGGTGTTTCAAGAATCTTTTTTTTTTAAATTTTTTTATTGAAGTGTAGCTGATTTATAATGTTAGTTTCAGGTGTACATCAAAGTGAATGAATTATAAATATACATACATATATATATTTTCTTTTCAGATTCTCTTCCATTAACAGGTAAGCTTAATAAATGTGTGCGTGTATATGTGTGTGTGTGTGTGTGTGTGTATATATATATATATATATATATATATATATATATATATATATACATACACATATGTATATACACATGTATACAAAATTTAAAAATTCATATGCTTTAGGAATCTTGTGCTCAGCCTGAAGTTACTATCCTCCACCTGGGTGGGGGCCTTAGTTCCTGCAGAAGAACTCAAATATATATTTTTATGTATATTCCTTGAGGAGGAACCAGGGCTCAACTTTATCACTGCACTATGGTTTCTTGACTGTTCCTCCCTCCCCTTCCCTAATTAGTAACTGTTTAAATCTGTACTTTGGAATTCAGGGCTGGTCTAGGAAGCTGAAGCCTTTTCCTGTGAATAAGAAACAGGGGACATGGAAAGGATTTGTCCCCAGGAGGATCCCACAAGGTCCTGCTCAGTTTCCATTGTAGTTCAATTTGGTTATTAGAAATACCATGGTTATTAAAAAAATCAAATTTGTTTTTAATTCTGTTTTCTCATACATTTTTAAACTTACATGGTTCATTTCTCAGAGCTTTCATAAGACATGCATTTGGAGTCTCACGTAAAGTGCCAAATATTCTTTCTTATTTGGAACATTTATTTTTCCCTTGAGGACCATTGTTCCAAGAGACAAAGAGCTGCACAAAACTTTTATCTGCCATGGCATTTCCTCTCTTGGAGAATTGCTCCTGTCTCATTTTTGGACCTGGTGGAGGTGTCAGCCATGGTGCCTTGTTCCTAAACAGATTCAAGGAGAGAGCATTTAACTCCAGACTGTCTAATGGTGTCATATGCCCCAGACCATAGATACCTGTTCAGATAGAGACATGTAACAGGAGTCAGACTAATCAAATTCCTTCCAAGTTTTCTCTGCAAGAACCATTAAGAAAACTTACTCATTGCCTTTTAGGATCCATTATTATAAATGTGAAGTGACTTCACTTGAAGTTGTTTCTGGTGACTCTCTCCCTTAACCACAGGGAAGAAGACATTTACAGCACAAAAGCCTGAAACCAGGGTCTAGAGAAAAGCAGAACCAAGAGAAGGCATGAAAGGCCTGATCATATTGTTTGTTCCCTTTAGTGGAACAATGCCTGGAGCCAGCCTCAGGCATCCTACTTGTATGAGGTGATCTTGAGGGGGATTTCTGCTACAGAGATTTCCATGACAACACTGGAATTTCCCAAGCAATCACCTTTCTCCAGGGTCTTGCTCTGCAGTTAATAACTCTGTCTTTGCACATTTTACCTCTCCTCTGCTTTAATATGAAAACAGAACACAGGTCCCCTGAAAATACCCTCAGCTCAGGATGCTTTCTTCTCAGAGGGTTACATGTGGGAGGTTTTTTTTTGTAGGGGAGGGAAAGAAACTTTCCTCTATTCTTCTAGGTTTTTCTGGCTGGTCTAAGAGTTAAATTTGTTAGGTAGTTATGTAAGTGGGGGCACCAGGCAAATAGGTGGAGGAGAGGGAGGTTGGTCCTGAAGATGATGTTACGCCTGCCTTCAGCATAAAGGGGTTTTATTTTATTTTTTTTAATGAGTGCCCATGAAAAACATACAAACAAACAAAAAAATTGGTTTAAACCCATCAGCCACAACTGCACTGTAGCAGAAAGGACTTAACTGGGTAGGACCAATCTTCACTGTATTATAATTAACATTGTGTTTAGGTTTCTCAACTCCCATGGGTATTTCTGTGTACACCATGGGTAAGGACATGCGCATAGGGGCCAAGCAACACTAAGCACTTCAGAGACAAGAACTGTCAATCAATCAAAAGACCACATGAGGGACTAAGTGAGGGTATAAGAGAAAGGGGAGACAAAACCCACTGCTTTTCCTCCCTGCATCAGCCTACTTCCTATACTTGGAGATGTATCTTTCCTTTCCTTTCCTCTCGTTTCCTTTCCTTTCCTTTCCTTTTAAATAAATCTTTTAAAATCTTTCGCTACATAGCACACTGTCTCCCGATTGCAAAGTTGTCTTTAGGATATGAGAAGAACTGGGGGTCTTTAACTTTTGGGGTAACAAATTGGAATGAGACATTAATAAAAGAAAATCAAACAAAGTTTAGTAACATGTACACATGGAAGAATGTTACTGAACAAAATTTCATGTGCCTGACACACAGTGAGGCCAGATTGAAATGCTGGAGTTTGGAGCAGAGAGATGTTTATTGCAAGGCCAAGCAAGGAGAAAAGTTTTTATGAATTATTCTAATATTCTAATTACAAAAATATGGATGTTATAGAGTATCATGTATAAATTGGAAACCTTTTCAAATTTACTATTTTTTGTAAATAAATTTTAAGAGAATTTTGGACTGCCCTCCCTTCTTTTTTCCCTTTGGGAAATTTTCTATTTAATATCATTATTCAGCTAGGCACTTTAATATTTATGTTCAAATTTAGATGATATTAACAAAAATGATTTCCATTTTATAAATGCATATATACAGAAAACTATATTCCTCTAAATTTTTCAGAGAAAAGGGTAGAAATCTTTCTTGAATATTCAGAGTTGTTATTCTGAGAAGCAATTATGTAATTGTGCTGAAATTTCTGCACTTACAGCCTTGAGGTCGACTGTGTGGTGTGGAACTGTGAAGGAAAAGCTGGATTGGTCTAACAAGATAACTCACAAGTCTAGGAATGTGGAGAGGCTGGGCTGGGCTGGCAGGATAACTCACAAATCTAAATATTGAAATACTGATCTGAGTTCTGCTGGACTAACTTGTAAATCTAAGTTAATTAGTGTTGGTTTGCTGTTTATGTTTTTTTGCTAGCCAGCTGAATTTTCAAAGATACATATCTGGCTTTGGAATGTTGGTTTACTGCCTCCCCACCTCCACTTTTCTGATGATAAAGCTGCTAAAGCTGTTCCATGCCTATTGGCAGAATACCCCAAGCTTGTACTTTACCCTATAAAACCTCATGTGCACATCTTGGAGGTGCTTAGAGCTTTGGAGCAGAAGCCCCTCTCAGCCTGCCGGCGTAATACATCTGAGGACTCCAACCCTCCGAGTGGTGCTTGTTTCTTGACTGGCCTGTCGTTTCCGTAACAGAACCACTTAACCTGGTGTGCAGAATCATCTGTTTATTGCTTCTTTTATTTTTCGTGTTCCTCTCTTTTTGTCAGTGATCATTTCCTTATTGTATAGTTTGTTTTCCCTCTGAACATCTTCTTTCCTCTTTTATTTTCTTGAGCTTTGAGTATTTATGAGTGGAAACTGAATTACTAAGCTAATTAGCATTATCTTTAAATTAATACTAAATAAACTTCTCGTGAAAAATTGAGGAATAAAGATATGATAAAAGTGTTTATGTTTTTGTAATTGGGTATTAAGACAATTATTTTGATCGTGAAACAGACTAGAAACTGGTGTGTATCCTTTCCATGTCCCCTGTTTCCTGTTTGTAGGAAACAGGCTTCATTCAGCCTCCTTGACCTTCCCTGAATTCCAAAGGGCAGAGTCAAACAGTTTCTAATCAAGGAAGGGAGGATATATAGGATCAAGAGGCAAACAGTCGAGAAACAATAGCGCAGCCTTGGGGCGGGATCCTGGTTGCTCCTCAAGGGATATACGTAACAGTATCTTTGAGTTCTTCTGCAGGGACTAAGTCCCCCACCCAGGCAAGGGGTGGCAACTTCAGGTTGAGCACAATGTTCCTGGAACACCGCCCTGTTACTTCATCACCAACCGATCAGAAGGAAGTCACACATCCTGCAATCCTCACCCCAAATGCTGCCTTTAAAAACTTCTCCCTGAAAACTATCAGGGAGTTTGGGTTTTTCAAGCATGAACCACCTGTTCACTTTGCTTGGCCCTGCAGTAGACCTTTCTCTGCTCCAAACTCTGATGTTCTGGTTTGTTTGGTCTCCCTGCGAATTGGGCACATGGACTTTTTTTGGTAACAATCTTTCAGAATTTTATTTGAAGCTGAGTTCATGTAGGTGATACGTTGCTGTGTTTCTTGTCTCACGTAATTATATGCACTCAAATGGATCTAAAGATATAACTCTGTGCTTGCCATTCCATGAACTATTTCTCTCAACGCTACATAAGTTATTGGTTGACCTCTGGTCCATTATGCTTGATAAAAAGTAAGTAGTTTTTGCAGGGCTGTTGACATTTCCTCATGCTTCATTACTGAGATTGTCAAAGATCCATTCTGAGTGTCTCATACTCTGCTTTACTTTTGAATGCACAGTAAGATCTTCAGTCAGGAGTATTAGAAATGGAGATCAGTCAACAAGCACAGGGAGACAAGAGCCACAGGCTCAAAGACACATAGTGATGCAGGAAGACTGATGTGGGGTGTGAGGAGGGCCGTGTCCGAGGTCTTGGTTGAGCCCCTGGGATGTGCCCTGCCAAGTGTGGGTCCTTGGCTTCACACGAAGAATTCAAGTGCGGGCCACAGTTGAGTACAGATAGATTTATTTAGAGAGATACATACTGCATAGAGTGTAAGGCAAGAGAAAGGCAAGGAAAGAGGTGTGGGAACTGGGTGCTCAGGTTAAAGTAAAAGTAGGTACACATTCCATAGACAGAGTGCGGGCCGTCTCCACAGAGGAGGGAGAGAAAAACGGGGCACTAGACATGGTGTTGCCAGTTTTTATGGGCTCAGTAGCTTCATAGCCTTCAGGTGGGACCATTCCAACTACCCTGGGGAAGGGGCTGGGATTCCCAGGAATTGGGCCACGTCCATTCTTTTGCCTTTTGCGGTTAGCCTCGGGGCTGCCATGGTGACTGAGTGCATGTTATTTATCACGCTGTTATAATGAGCATTTAAGGAAGCCCAAGATCTACTAGAAGACAAACCTCCCACGAACTTAACCCTCAAGGTCAACTGGGAGATGAATCTTCCACCATTTTGGTGTTAAATTGCTGCCTTGCCTTGAGTGGCTGTGCCCTGCCCCCCTCCCTCCTGTCTTAGTAGCACTTTTATTCGCTGCAAATTAGCCTTTTAAGATGATTTTCTCTTCTTCCTCTCACCATCCTCTCAAAATGTATATAAATCATTAAGTGCTGATCTGGTGATCATAATTCTTAGAGATAAGTTATATGCTTAAGGTGGGGAAGGGAAATGAAGCTGGGTTATAGTAGAGCCTGGATTTCATTGCATTTGGGTCTGGCCACTATGTGACAGTCTGAATTCTGACACACAGGTGCAATATTAAAAATAGAAAACAAGCACCAGCAAAAATCAAAAGTTAATGCTGCTGCAGGCATGTTGCCAGTTTGAGCCCTATACTGCTGCGCCACTGGCCTAGGAGGCTTTTGAATGACTGCAGTGTGTGGTACTTGCTCGAAGGAATGTCCATCTAGGATAGATCTTTACTCTGCACTGAACTACTTAGAACTGGAGCCATTAAAATTCAATACATTAAAATTCAATTTGTCACTCAGTGATACACAGGGAATTATATAGCTCTGATGGCTCTGAGAAATACAACATGAACACAAGAGCACTATGCGTCCTAGCAAAACATTTCATGAGAAATGCAGAAAATGTGGTTCTGAGACAGGATGGAAGGGGGCAGGACACAACCATTTAAGGAATGCTACAGCAATTAACATCAAAATGGTGAAAGATTCGACCCCTAGTAGGCCTTGAGGCTCAAGATGATGAGAGATTTAAATTCTAGCAGATCTTGAGCTTCATTATACATCCATTGTAATATATTAATATGATAAATAACACACCCACAGGCACCATGGCAGTCACAAGGCTAGCCACAAAAGGTCAAAGAGGTGGAAATGGCCAAATTCCTAGGAATCCCAGCCCCTTCCCCTTAGACTGGTCCTTCCACTTATTAGCATTTGAAGCCACCAAACCCATGAAAGCCAGCAACATGAGGACTCGCAGCTGCTCCTCTTTCTCCCTCTTCGGAGATGGCCCACTTTCTGCTATGGAGTGTGTACCTACTTTTAATCTAAGCACTCAATCCCCACACCTCATGGCCTTTCTCTTGCCTTTCAATGTATCTCTCTGGATAAATCTACCTTCACTCAATGATGGCTTGCACTTGAATTCTTTCCTGCGCAAAGCCAAGGACCCATGCTTGGCGGGGCACATCCCAGGGGCTCAACTGAGACCTGGGACACAGCCCTCCTCATGCCCCACATCTGTTTTCCTGCATCAGTTCTACCAACAAATCAAGACTATAATTTTCAATATTTGCCTATTCATAATGATATTTCTTAAGGTGATTTTAGAGATGTATTTATATCTATAATGTGTACATTACTTAAAAATAAATATTTTAAAATGCAAAATGGCAAATCAGACAATATAGGTTTGATACAGGAAGTAATATATGAACCATTGTTTGTGAAGATTTATTTACATTATTGACTTGCTGAAAATTATCTTGTAGTAATCCAGTTTTATTTTGTTATGTATAAGTAATGTCTTCAAAGTCTGAAAAAATATATTTTACAATATTCAAAAAGGGGAGCCATAAACATTCTAAAACAAAACAATAATTTTGCTTAATGGTCAGGCAAATCCACATAATTTTATGTGCTTAAGGAACACATTGTATATTTGATCTTTTAAGTTTTTATCATTAACGATCATTATATGTAAAAGTCCTTTTTAAAATAATTATATGAGAAAGAATACTTTTTCAAAATAATTAAACTCTGAAATTCCTTGCTCACTGACAGCGTCCAAGCTCAAGCTTTTGCCTCTTGATGAAAAATGTTAGATACGGACCAGTTCTTTGCCTCTCTCATCGTTTTTCTTAACTTTTTGAGATGACAAATACCACCTCCCACCAAAAACAATTTCTCCTTTTAGTGCACAGAATTTCTCTCCTTTAAAAAAAAAAAACAGTAATAACTAGAATGTCACTGTACTCCTTTATTTCTCCTTATATGACATTTCAAAATTTTGAAATTTCCTTTTTCCTGATAATATCACTATTATCAGTCTTGAAATAGCACTGGTATTTCCCATAGCCCATACCAATATATACTAAAAAAAATTAATTTATATCAAACAACATTGAAGACTGAGAGCAAGGTACCAACACACCACTAGATATAGTCTACTGCTGTTCCATTGTCCAAGTATCAAAGGAAGTTCTTTACATTCTCAAGAGATAAAATTTGATATCTCTACAGTCACACTTGAGTGTATTGCCATGCAATATTCTCAAACATTTTTATAAGCCACCATTTCTCATTCCCTATCAAGCACAGGGTAGACATAATCATACATGCTACACTGTTACCAAATTAAGATGTCATTCTTTAATTTTTCTATTACATATTTATCAT
Organism: Vicugna pacos; assembly: GCF_048564905.1. Classification (NCBI taxonomy): domain Eukaryota; kingdom Metazoa; phylum Chordata; class Mammalia; order Artiodactyla; family Camelidae; genus Vicugna; species Vicugna pacos. The sequence goes on along the minus strand of NC_133000.1, from coordinate 24,001,316 downwards.
GTCCATGACTAAGATTATTAATGATATTTCCTTGTGATAGTATATTTCAACTAAAGAAACTCAGTTTTTCTTGCATTAGAAATTCAAGGTGAAATGGAACAGGACCTCGTGGGTCCCTCCGTGGTATAAATCCTGTCCGTTTTTTGTTTGTATGAAACAGGCTTCATTCAGCCTCCTTGACCTTTCCTGAGTTTCAAAAGACAGATTCAGATAGTTGTTAGTCAGGGGAGTAAGGGAATCCAGAAACAAAGGAGGAGCAATTAGAAACCAAAGGTGCAGCTATAAATGCAGGATCCTGGTTCCTCCTCAGGAACCATATACAGAATTGTATCTCTGAGCTCTTTTGTTGGAACTAAGGTCCTCACCCATGTGGAGGATGGCAACTTCAGGCTGAGCCCAAGACTCCTGGAACACCACCCTCTGAACTCACCATGAACCAGTCAGAAGAAAGTCATTGCAACCCTCATCCCCATATTTTGCCTATAAAACTTCTCCCCCAAAACAATCACAGAGTTTGGATTTTTTGAGCACAAGCCTCCTGTTCTCCTTGCTTGGCCCTGAAGTAAACCTTTCTCTACTCTAAACTCTGACATTTTGGTTTGTTTGGCCTCACTGTGTGTCAAGCACACAAACCCTTGTTTGGTAATAAAGGTGAATGCATCTATTTTATATATACTTAAATTAAAAAAAAAAGATTTAAAAAAGTGAATGCCAAAATGGATACAATTCAATAAAATTCTATTGCATTAGGTGAGCTATACAATTAGTTGTACCTACTAGTAAGCTCACACAAGATCCACATTTATCTTTTAGTAACATCCTAAAAGACAATAACGTATGGTCATTTGGGGGCATGAAAATTGAGTGTGAAACTGAGCGTTCAATCTCAAACTGCCAAGATATCATTATATCTATATCCTATGGTAGTATTCATACCACCATAGCTATGAAAGGAAAATTAAATCAGTATTAGCTTGAAAAGGTCTGAATTAGATCTTATTTCCCCTTGACTATTTCCTAATTATATTTTCTTCCAGAGGTCTAACGGCCCTTGGACAGAGCTGAAGGCAAAAGAAACCCAAGATTGACTCTCTGTTGATTTCAGCCTACTGTGAACCGTGGATGAGTGAGTTTGGTGCTTGCATTTTATCCTAGCCCTTCTCTGCTTTGAGGATTATATTCTTGCCATCTTCTCAGCGGATGCAGAAGATTAAAAGAGCTCCTGTGAGATTTGGCTACAGTACAATGGTTGAGCTACATGAACTGAAAAATTTGTAAAACAGCATCAATTGTAAATTTGGAACAGCATTTTGTTGGTCTTGAGGTCTTATTTTTCATAACTCAGAATAAGGAAAAGAGTCATTTATTTTACCTCTTTTTTTTTTTGGTTCTTACAAAGTTTAGTTCTAGATATATTTATGGCAAATATTGGATAGAATATTTAATATCTTAGTAATATTTTACAATTTAAAATCCTTAAACATTTGTTAATAATTGGTTTACAGCCATCATAATACATTTTTAAATAATGAATAAAAGATAAATCAAGCCGATCTTTATTGTCTGAATTGAAATAACCGAAAATGGATGCTTTTTCATTTTTGCCAATTTTTTCCATCAAGATGAAAAGATTAAGTATAATCACTGTTAAACAATCCTCACTGCCTAATCATACAAAAAATAAATAAAATTCTTGAGGATTTGAATGTGAAATTGTCCCAATGAGATAAATCCAAAGAATATATAATTAAAATTGACAAAATAAAATCTAGTCCCAGTATTGTAGAGACTTCCCCTCCAAAACAATCTATTTGTAAGTAAACCTGTTTAAGCAAGAGAAGACTTTCTAGACAGGATTAAACAACGAACTCGATTAGTTTTAATCAGTAATGCAAGGGAAACAGGTTTTAACTTAATTAAAGCTAGCAGAAGCAAATGCCTTGGAAGATAATGGGAGATAATGGAATTTGAATTCCCCTTCCTGGTAATAATATCACTAGGACTATCTGTTTGATAGGAGACTGGTGCAAAGGCTTTAATAGATACTTGGAAGGTTCTAATACACGTAAATAATTAAAAGTAAATAGGTACCTTGACTATGTTAAAGAAAGTGCTCCTAGTTAGTGTTTAAAAGTCACCAATTAACCTGACTGCTCTTGTCATATTTTCACTAATGAAAGAAATAACTTTTGTAACTAAAATGTATTACACATAATATGCTATTGAACAAAGATTACTTGTAGATGTGGTTAGGCGAAAGTACAACAGTTTTGGATATGTTGTCATTTTCCTCAAAAAATTATAAAGCTTTAACTCCCCTATATTAATCCATAAGTATAAAAAGATGTAAAATAACAACACAGTCACGTTTAACAAGATGAATAATAGTAACTATACCTTACATTTATATAACTCATCATGGTTTCCAAACTTCAAGCAGGTAGAATGAATATGTTATCTTCATTTTGCATATAAAAAGATGAGTGCCTTAGAGATTTTATTCAAGTTTTTCTAAGGAAATAAAATTCAAGCTGTATTTTTTGACTTGTATGTTGTTAATTGGTTTATATCCCCTTCGTATTGATGCTCTGACCAACTGGCAAGATGTCTCAAGAAGAAAGATGTTAGTTAATGATTCCATCATTTTGGTGTGTGGCTGAGATGTGGAACATAAAAATCACTTTCCTTAATCTAAGGACAAACCAAAAATAGTCATTTGAAGATATTTTTGAGACTCTAATAGTAATATTTTTCTACTAAATTTGAAAATATAGAAAACTATCTTGTGAGTAGATAAGATCCAATAATGCAATCATATGCAAGGGCCATTTTCTTCAGACAAGAGTTTTTACAGTACATAGAGAAGAATGGAATTAACCAATCTTTACAATTCAGGGTAAAGTAATAAAACACATAAGAATAAGTACATTCATCTCAGCATAAATACAAGTTTGGCAATAGCCCATATAGTTCTCTGTTTCATCTTACTAGATGACCATGTAAGTAACTGTAGCCTGGGCTGAATTAGTCAGGGCCATTCTTTGGGACAATTTTATTCTATGAGCATGCGGGAAGTGTAACTGTAACTCCAAAAGGGGAAGGGAAAAATCCTTGGCTCTTGTCTTGCTTAAAAGAGAAGAATTCAGACAGGAGACAAAAGCATTGTGTAGCAAAAAGTTTGAAGATTTTATTAGCAAAGTGAAAGTTACAGCTCCACTAGCAGAAGGCAGGCTGGTCCAAGAGAAGATAGCTGAGGTCTTTGTTTGTTCCTTCTCTTATACCCTCGCTTAGAGGTGATCTCTTGATTGATGGACAGCTCTTGCCTTGGAGTGCTTAGTCACACTTGTCCCCTTTTTCACATGTCCTTACCCATGATGCACACAGAAAAGCATACAGAGGGAGGGAGGTTGTACCTACATTGAACTGCTAATTATATTACAATGAGCATTGGGTCACGTCAGGTTAGATCCTTGTTGCCACTGCACAGTTGTGGCTGTCAGGTTCCAACTGGTTTCTTGCTGGCTCTCAATTAGAAGAAGTAAAGCCTCTTTAAGCTGAAGGCAGACATGCCACCATTTTCCAAACCTTCCTCCCTCTCCTCCACCTTATCTTCCTGGTGCCCCAACTTGTCCAACTGCCTAACATAACTAATTTGTTCAAAGAGGGAAGTAGGAAAATAAACCAACATGATATTGCCCCAGACAGATGGAAACCATAATTTAAAAAAAAAAGATGTTATGTTGAAACAAGTAAAATTCCATAAGAAAACAAAATTAAATATAAGAATCAAATAAAATGAGATTTTTTTTTTTGCAACTGTTCCTTTTACTTATCTTGGTTCTTTACTTTCCAGTTCTCAGTTCTTGTAAAACTGACTATTCTTTTTGCCATTGGTTTTGGTTTTTGTGACACATCCATGTATGTTTCCAACAGAATTTTGTCTAGCATTCCATCAGTGTTAGTCTGGTTTGAATAGATGTTTATTTCTTTTTCAGACTGATTATGTACATATGTAATACAAAGGGCAACAATGTAAATAAAGTCTAGAATTGCACAGAAATTAATCAATTAATCCAACTCCCCATATACATTGCAAACATATTTATATACTTAACTATAAAATATGTTTATTGCAGTATTTCTTTTAAAATGTGGCACTTGTTTGTTGTTTAATTTTTCCCACAAAATTGGGGCATTTTTTTTTCTTTCCTTCCTTCTTCAAATATTTATTGAACTCCTACTAATTACTAGTCACTATTACAGGTATTGGAACAATAGCAGTGATTATAAATGTAAAAATATCTGCTTTCATTGAACTTTAATATGTAGATGGTAGAGGAAAAGCACTTTTTTTTTTAAGGTGAATATCTAATATGTCCAGTGTAGACTAGTGCTATGGAGAGCACTGTAAGAGTTAAGTTGTTTTGATTATACCCTACACTGTCCTATCCATTCAGCAATCCAGTTACCAAAGGCAGATAAGGTAACAGAAAGTTATTTAGTAATCAACGTGCAGATTCCTGATGCTTTATTTTATCTTCTGAATAATTGTTATGTGTCTTAATAGTGATTGACCATGTGGGTTTTATCTTTGTACGTCACTCCACAGATAAAATATGGTCACATCTGTACAGGATATTGGTTTCTGATTATGTATTTGGAGGATTAACCTAATTCTCCATCCTTGGCATAGAACATGGATTAAGAAAGTTACCCTCTGACCTCTCTCTGAGTTAGTATCTTGATAAATAGAGAATGGGTTTCTTATTTATAACTGATCACATAGTAAGCAGTGTTCTATGTTTCCATATATATTGGCAATGGAATAAGTCCACTGGAAAAGCTCATTATTGGTTAGAAGTAAAAAAGAAAAACACATTCGGAATTTTTTTTTTTGCACCACATATGCTCAGTATTATGTTAGTCACTGAAGAAAAAATATTAAATCTGAGTCAAAGCTCCCCTGATATGATATAGGAAAAATACCACCATTATTATTGATTACACAAAAGCTATCTTATTAGAGAAGCTTACATCCTGCTTAATACATGTACAGGATAATGAAATCAAGTCAAATCTAGATTTATGGAGACTTGGAATCCTAAGGAGAATAGATTTTTTTTTTCTTTTTTAAGCAACTGCAACACTGCACAGAAGCGAGCCTTAAGTACACAAGTTTCTCATGAGACAGACTTGTTCAAATCGTCATAAAGGGCCATTATGACAATACACAGTGTAGAAAAGTTGTCTAAGTGGTAGGAGGTGGGATTTTATCTTTTTTCACATAAGAGCACAGAAATCTTGACACTCTAAATGGCCTTTTGACCTCTACATTGCCTTCAGAGGTCTACATCTGCTTCTCTCTTCACAGAAAGAAATCTATGCTGCAGCAGTGACTGATTAAGTGGATTTCTGGTGGTAAGTAAAAATGATAATAATAACAGTAATTCAGAGCTAGCATTTTGTCCTCAGAATATGATTAACATTATCTTTTTCTCAAAGAGCTTGCTAAAACTTTTATCTAGTGATGAGTAAAATTACAAATGAAGTAGATATCCTCCCAGTTTTACTTTTAGAAATATGATAACAATGGGTATAGAATTTTTTCAAATTACTGAGAAAGGCAGGATTCCTGAGAGAAAAATTTTAATGTAATAACCCTTGAGTAAGTCATATATGTTTAAATAAAAACAAATACAAATTAATCTTGTATGATATCACTGTCACCTCAGACAGTGAGTGCAGTAAATGTTCTATAGATCATTAACCCATTTTATAACTACTCTTCTAAATTATAAGTCTGGTTTTCATTGATTCTGTACTTTGGCTTAAATAGAGTGGAACTTGGAACACTTGGATACTGTCTTTAGAGAGACTTTGAAAATAATCAGTAGTTTATCAGGCTATTAATCCTTGACCAGGTGTTTGGTCTTCCTAGTGGAAATAATAATGTGAATGACACTGAACAATTTAGAGTTAAGATGAAGATTTAAACATATCTGTTTCTGGGTCCACTTACTATCTTGTATTATTTAAAAATTAGGAAGATTTTTTAAATGTTAAGTTCATATAAAAATATTCAGTATTCTTTTAGTGGTAAATCACATTTAAAAGCTCCTAAAGAGCACATTCTATTTTTCAAGATGACCTAGGTCATAGATAAGCTGAGCCCATCTCCAAAATAAATTCCAACTATATTAAAGAGAAGAGGGATATATCAAGGTACTTTGGATATAGTTTTCAGAAGATTGCAAACAGTTTCTTGAAAATAAAGGGGACTTTTACTTTTGCCATTACATGAATTAAAATGCATGTAAATAGTTCACTTCATTTCTGATATATGTTCAATTATTTTTCATTTCATTAACATTATGTTTTATTTATTAAAAAAACCTTGTTCTTTTGACAACAGTAAGTTAAAGGAACATGTATCAGTGCAGAATACGATTGCTTTGTTCCACCTTGCCAGCACTTGTTACTTTTTTGTTAATAGCTATCCTAAAAGATGTGAGGTGATAACTCATTGTGTGTGTGTGTGTGTGTGTGTGTGTGTGTGTGTGTGTTTAATTACTGAAGTATAGTCACTTACAATGTGTCAATCTCTGGTGTATGGTATAACTTCCCAGTCATACATATACATGTATATATTCCTTTTCATATTCTTTTCATTAAATGTTATTATAAGATATTGAATATAGTTCCCTGTGCTATACAGAAGAAATTTGTTTTTATCTATTCATATATATAGTAGTTAATATTTGCAAATCTTGGACTCCCAAATTTACTCCTTCCTACCCCCTTTCCCCTCGGTCACCATAAGATTGTTTACTATGTCTGTGAGTCTGTTTCTGTTTTGTAAATAAGTTTGTGCCATTTTTTTAGATTTCATGTATAAGTGATATCATATGATAGTTTTCTTTCTCTTTCTGGCTTACTTCACTTACAATGACAATCTCTAGGTCCATCCATGTTGCTGCAAATGGCATTATTTTATTCTTTTTTACGGCTGAAGTGTATTCTACTGTATAAATATACCACAACTTTGTTATTCAGTCATCTGTCAATGGACATTTAGGTTGTTTCCATGTCTGGGCTATTGTATATAGTGCTGTTCTGAAGATCGGGGTGCATGTATCTTTTCAAATTAGAGTTTCCTCTGAATATGTGCCCAGGAGTGGGATTGCTGGATCATATGGTAAGTCTATTTTTAGATTTTTGAGGAATCTCCATACTGTTTTCCATAATAGTTGCACCAAACTACATTTCCCCCAACAGTGTAAGAGGGTTTCCTTTTCTCCACATCCTCTCCAGCATTTCTCATTTGTGGACTTTTTATTAATGACCATTCTGACTGATGTGAGGTGATATTTCATTGTAGTTTTGACTTACATTTTTCTAATAATTAGTGTATTTTATTTGGATTTCCCTGGTATGTGATGTTGAGCATCTGTTCATATCCTTGTTGACACTTGTATGTCTTCTTTGGGAAGATGTCTATTAAGACCCATAGTTCTTTTAAAAATTAAACTATTATTATTATTATTATTATTATTATTATTATTATTATTATTATTATGATGTTGCTGTTGAGTTGTATGCTCCTTTATATACTTCAGATATTAATCTCTTACTTTCAAATATTAATCTCTCATTCTCCAGATTGCCTTTTCATTTTTTAACAGTTTCCATTGCTGTGCAGATTTTTTTATTTAATGTAATCCCAGTTGTTTATATTGCTTTTTTTGCTTAAGTTTTTCATGTTAAATCTAAAAAACAAAACAAAATAAAACAAAAACAAAAACAAAAAAAAACAATGCCAAGACTAATCAAAATTGATGTCAAGGAGTTCATCTTTTCTGTGTTCTAGAGGATTAACAGTATCAGGTCTATATTCATGTCTTCAATCCATTTTGAGTCAATTTTCCTGTATTGTGAAAGGTAAGGGTCTAGTTTCATTCTTTTGCATATGGTTATCCAGTTTTCTTAACACCATGTTTTGAAGACACCATTCTTTCTCCATGGATCCTGTGTTTTAAATTATTTGACCAAATATGTATAGGTTTATTTCTGGGCTTTCTATTGTGTTCCATTGATCTATGTGCATGGTTTTATGCCAATACCATACTGTTTTGATTACCAGAGCTTTGTAATACAGCTTGAAATCAGGCAGTAGGATGCCTCCAACTTCATTTTCTTTTCTCGAGATTGCTTTGGTTGACCACTAGGGGTCTTCTGTGATTTCTAATTTTTCTAATTGGGTGAAAAAATGCCACTGCATTTTAATAGGGATTGCACTCATTCTGCAGATTGCTTTGCGTAGTATGGCCATTTTAATCATGTTAATTCTTCCAGTCCATGAGCATGGATATATTTCTATTTGTGTGTCTTGTTCAACATCTTTCGTCAATGTCTTGTAGTTTTCAGTATACAGATCTTTCACCTCTTTGGTTAAATTTATTCCTAAATGTTTTCTTGTTTTTGAAGGATATATATAGTCTCTTTTCCAAATCTTAGAGATATAAGTAACAGTTCTTTGAATGTTGTTTGTACATTAAAAAAGTATTGAATATCTCTATTTAGTCTTTCTTATACATTCTTTTCATAAAATCATTTTACCCTTTTTACTACTTAAATTATTTTTAAAAACATAATCAAAAATTGTTTCAATTCCATTCTTGATATTACCAATGTTTGTCTTTTATGTTGGAAGCATTGAGAAACATAGCATCAATAATAACCATTTTTAACCTATTATTTTTTCAAGATACAGTTCAAAAGTTCATTAGTATTTGTTAAAGTTGACTTTTTCATATTAATAATTTAATCAAATATGAATTAATAAATAGAATTTAAAACAATTGTAGGTTACTTTCAAATATTTTATATTTTAACCATTCAATAAAAAAATTCTATAACCATTTGGCACTCATGTAAATTGTCTCTCTTTTCAGGTAAAAGAGATTGTTGATATAACATTACCTTATATCTAATGTTTTTAACTTTCTGGTTTTAGCTCTAATTTTTCCTTTGATCAAACCACCCCCATGGTTGTCATTTTTAAGGAAATTCAACTGATTAAAATATATATTAAAATCTTTCATCAAAATACAAAGAACAATGGCAATGAATAAATCCTGCAGAGCACATCTTTGTATTATTTTTTAGCATTATTATCACTATCAGTATTTCTTATTCTTCTTAAGCATGCTCAGAAAGTATATAGAGTTTTCAAAATGCAGGTGAAAAATTGCTAGCTATGTTTTATTTAGCTTTATTAATAATATAATGATATAATTTAGCTTAGAATGCCAAGGGAAAATGATGATATGTCTAGTATAAACATGTAGTGAATTCAGTTTGGCTACTCGATGCATATAATTCATTCTTCCCATGTACCTATTTTTTCTGTCTCTTTAACCATCTTTCCTTCCAACAGACGTGCATAATTAGATGATGGCAAAATTCACATTACTTTTGCTTGTATAAGTGAAATGGAGTGTGAGTGTGACTGACTATATCAACCAAGATGATATAATCATCTAAAAAATTTGCTGAGTATTCCTGGTTTTCTTGCCTCACTTAAAGATGCTGGCAGAGAGAGAGGAGCACTGGGGGAGGCAGATGAGCTGGACAGGCTGGTGACAACAAAGACAGAGTCTGTGCAGTACGACCATCTCAGCCACACAGTCATGGTGACCAAAATCAGTGACCTGGATCTCTGGGGGCTCTTTATTCAGGCAGCTCCCAACTAAGCAAAGACCAGGCACTTGTCCAAGTAGTCAGCCTCATCCATGTACAAGCTGACAGGAGCCTTACCCAGGAAGTCCAGAGACCCCTGCTACCCCACCAAATATTCTCTTTGACATCATCAGCATCACTGTGTATTAAGAGGTCAAGAGGACACATCTCTGACTGGTCCAGGAGTCCACCAAGAAGCCCCCATATGCAGTCATACTAGGAAGACCCAGTGCAATAGGCTGATAGGCAAAGCCAGGTACAGAGGGGAATGAGCCTGGAGAATGAGCTAATGCCCCAGCCTAGGCTACAAAAACATGCCCTGTCTCATCTTGCTTGTCCCCGTAACCCAGCCTACATGGAGGTGATGGTTCCACAACCCAAGGTTAGGATTCCAGCACCTCTCCAGCCTGAGGTTTGGACCCCAAAAGAGCAAGCAGCTGAGAGCTGACTTCCCATGGAGAAGCCTTCAGAGCCAAGTTTAGGGGATTTTCCTAAATGTAGAACACAATGGCCTTCACCAGATTTATGAAATTAAAATAAACAAACAAACAAATGCATTTACTCACTCCTGAGTAAAGCTGGTTTCTTATGTCTTTTCATAAATACACGTTTTACTCATTAAAAAAACTCCAAAATGCAATGCTCTTCTTTTTTTCTTTTTTTAGGACTATTTACAGTGCCAGAACCTTTAAAATGTGCTCATAATCAAATAGACTTTACAGTAAATTTCTAAAGAATTAATGGTCTTAATATCCAAAATGAAAATTAAATAATTCAATTAAAACTAAGATTACTGTTACTTCAAATCAATGCATTTTATTAAGCCCACAAGAAATATATTTTGTCAGGATCTTCCATGAAGTTTTTAGCTATTCATAAATTTCTGTCTTGCCTTCAACTATATTAAACTTTTTCATAAATTTATCACTAGGATTAGAGTTTATAACTGGACTTTGAAGTCAAAATACTCATATCAGAGAGTATTCAAAGATAATCTCAAAGATAAATGACTATCAACAAAGCAGCAGTAGGTGTCAAAACTGAGTCAGTTTCTTCTATGAGTCTTAATTTGTCTCTCTCTCTTTCTTCTTAATTTGATAATGTCTGGTCAGGAATACTCAGTGCCTTTGTGCAGTGGAACTGAATAAATATGTGCTGACAGGGTATGCTTTGGAATGATTTTTGCCACAATATGATATAGAAAAAAATATCCAGCTAATGCTAATTTAAGACAAATATTCAGCGAGAGTCAGTGTTTTATTAATAATACTCTACGTAAAAGAAGAGGTAGATAGATAGATGAAACAACAGTTTGGCAAATAAAAGTTTTAGAAATATATAAACGGCTTACAGAGAGAAGATTGGAAGGAGTTTTATATGACAATTAATTAGAACCAATGAAAGATTGATGATTACAATGCACAGGGAGATATCATTAAACTTTTAGAGTTTGAGTGTCTATAAAATTTTTCCATAATAACATTGAGGTAATTTATTTTTGTCCCAAAAAAGGAGATAACTTTTTATAAGATATAGTACAAATGTAAATCTGACAATGAGATTCCTTCATAAATCTGCTGTTATGTTTATTTTTTAGTCTTATGATTTAAGGAATTTTCATTGCCTTCAGTTTTACCATAAAAGATTTTAATTGCTACACTACATAAAACGTCTGAGTAAATAAAATTCTCTTAGTAAAGAAATGTTTTCTGGGATGACTGTTAATTAGAGATACACAGTCTTTGTCTCCAGTCCATATTTATTAGTAAACTCTGAAACAAAGCAATATTTTTATGGCTAATAAAACCAAAGGGCTGACAAATGAACTTATGATTACTATTTTTATATTAAAAAAACAAGTAAAATTTTTTTTCTCCTTCCATGCTTGGTATTATAGGAGAAAAATTGCATGGATAACATTTTTCCCTAAATGATTTTTATATTGTGTTTTTTATCTTGATATTTACAATTATATACAGTTGGCCCTTGAACAATGCAGGTTTGAAAAACATGGGTATGCTTATACATGGAGTTTTTTTCATTACAGTTGGCTCTTTATATGGATGGGTTCCACATCAACAAATTCAATCAACTACAGATTGTGTACCATGCCATTTTATGTAAGGGACTTGAGTATCCATGGATTTTGGTATTTGTGGTGGGCCCTAGAACCAATCCCCCACAGATACCTAGGGATAACTATATACTCATATACATTAAAAACAAAACAAAACAAAACAAAATAACTCTAGTTAATTAACATAGAAAGGAAAAACTCAAAATGGATACAAGACTTGAATATAAGACTTAAAACTACAAGACTTAGAAGAAAACATAGAGACACTTTGTGCCATTGGAGTTGACAATGACACCAAAAAGCATAAGCAAAAAACAAGTCTGTAAAAAGAAGAAAAAGAAGAAAATCTTGCAATATGTGAAAGTATGGGTGAACCTGGAGGGCACTGTGCTAAGTGAAATAAGCCAACCACAGAAAGACAAATACTGCGTGATTCCACTTACATCAAGCATATGAAATATTCAAACTCTTGAGACTGGGGAAATGGGAAGTTGCAATTCAATGGGTATAAAGTTTCATTTACGCAAAATAGATAAACCTGCCCGTATTTAATAATATTGTATTCTAAATTTAACACTTTCTTTAGGAAGGCAAAGCTCATGTGAAATGTTCTTACCACAATGAGAGAGAGAGAGAAGCTATACTTACAAAAATACAAAAACTGTAGGTTGCAAGAATACTTGTGAACATACTTGGATCTGAGGCTAAACTTTCTCTCCTTGTTTTGGGACCTACTCATGACTAGCAGCCTTAATTTTTTTCTTTCATTTATTGACTTGGAATAGTTCACTGACTTATCAAATATGTTACCACTAACATTAGAAGAGGCCAGCAACCGTTGTGCTTCTTTGTAGTGATTGTGGTTCAAGGTACAGCAACTTGTTTTTTACCTTAGAGAAACTGTAAGCAATTGGACCTTTAGAAATGTACAATATAGAAGGTCCCTTAGCTTTCAAAGTGCTTATATCATACCTCTGTCAATCACGTATCTCACCACATCCTGTCATCCATACAACAGATCATTTCTGGATTACATTGTGATTCAGAGAAAGAAAATTAATATATTTCTGGATTAAGATAGTGCACTTCTTCCACAAAGGCAAACTGTTACTGATCATTTTCACTAATTGGTATAGAGAAAACTCACTTTCCAGGTTAATAGCTGTATGCCAGTGCCAGAGAATATGACTATTTGCTACAACAGGATAGCACATATGGAATGGTAACTGCAGTTTGAGGCATCACTTGATTATGTATGCAATAATTCTCCAGAAACTAGCTGGCTTTTACACTACTCCTAGAGGTGGGATAAAAATACATATATATATATAATAGAAACCATCACCTTGCATCTTTTAAACATTTAATGATCACCCTAATCTTGCAATCACTCAGTAGATGTGGTTTTGGTTTAGGCTCTCTATTTTGTTTGAGTGAGGCAATTCAAAGAGTTTCCATTTGACATTTGCAAACAGAATAACCTTTGCTATACAGATTGGGATATCAGTATGGGGGAGTTTTCAGTTGCCAGAAAATAATTATTTATCCAGTTCCATGTTGTCAGGAACTGGATAAATTATTGCTTGGTGGCTCAGTACATCCATTAGAAATACTCTGAGATTAACTTGGGCTAAGAGTTAATTTATTGTCTGACCTCCCTAAATCTCCATTCTGACCAGAGGACAATAGTAGTCTTGGTTTTCCAGGTATTGGCATTAATTTACAACTAGTGTCATATAGTCCCTGAAACGTTCTAGGTATTTTTGTTTTCCTAGTGCACATTCATCTTTGAAGCTGCTCTTAGATCCCTTTGGAAAATATTTGGCATTTAATCACTTGGCAGTGGTACAGGAAGTTTTCTCAAAGACACTTTAATCATGGGATCTTGGTGTATGGAGTTAGTGTACATTTAAGAACTAATTGCTTCTACATATGAGTGATACCATAATGAACTCATCTACAAAGCAGGAACAGATTCACAGACATAGCAAACAATTTTACGGTTACAGGGGAGAAAGAGAGTGGGAAAGGATAAACTTGGGAATCTAAGATTTCCACAGATTAACCACTATATATAAAAATAGATTAAAAATATAAATTTCTTCTGTATAGCACAGAGAACTGTATTCAATATCTTGTAATAACCTTTAATGAAAATGAAAATGAATATATATATACATATATATATGCATGACCAGGACATTATGCTGTATACCAGAAACTGACACGTTGTAATTGGCTATACTTCAAAAACGTAATTTAAAAAAGAGCTAATTGAGAGGTTCAGAATCTTTGCTGTGCTGTCTAATTCAGAATTCTGTTCACAGGAACTATTTACTGGTATATGGATTAAGAAATAGTAGACAAAACATTTAATTCCTAATGTCTTCACGATTAATTAGCCATTAGCACAGATCCTGGCTCAAAATACTCTGGTTTCCACTCCATGCTTGATCCTCACAATGGGCATGTGCATATTTTGCCTCTGCTGATGAGTGTTGCTAACTGAATTCTTACCAATCTTGTACCCAATAATTTACATGGAAAATATACTCTCCGTTTCATCAGCGTTATCCCCAGCAACCAAAGAAATTCATCACTGAGATTGCCAGGGGTGCCTGTGCTCCCCTTACCAATGTGCTTTCATTCCCTTTCTGAGTATATTTCCTGGCCCTCAGGGGACATAGTTAGCAGGAGTGGGGTGCAGTTTGTATTTAATAGATCTATTCATGAATCTTATCATCATAAAATCTTTGAATTTTATTGTTTATTGTTTACATTTTATCATACAGTTCTAATTAATAACCACCTCGTTAATAATCACTGTTGTGCGTAGTATTCAGTGGTAGTCTTCAGAGCAGAGTAACAGTTGCCTGTTTACCCAATGCACCACCACTTCCTATTTAGATTTCTTATGCCCCAAGTGCACTGCTACTCTCCAGGAATGTGAGTAAATTTCTGCCAAATATTCTGACTTCTGGAGAAAGCCAGAAATGCTTGTTTTGTGTAAAATAGCTTGATTTTCAGTGTTGTTAATTAATTCACATTTAAAAAGACTGGATGCCAAGTGGATTACAAGCAGAGTGTCAGTCTGGGTTTATTCACTAGCAAATTGTTCCATAACTTGCCAACTGTTATAGAACAAATGAGGATGCTTGTTCTACTCTATGTCATTATTTAAAGTTTGGTAAAGACATTACAACCATCTGCCGAGTGATAAGATCATTATCTAATAATTTTAACAGAATGATGGGAATTGCAAAGTTATCTCAATAAGATAGGGTGCTTTCTGTTAAGGATCTCACTATATAATGGTAGAGATTTAATTAGGGTGCAGTGCTATAAATATAAAGTCAGAAGTCTTGACTCTGGATGTCTTCAGGTATTTAATCAATCTTTTAGTCTTCTTGATTAGTAACCTCTATTTTGGGGGGGGTTGAAATTTTTAAAAATACTTAAATTTCCTAAAGAAACATTCAAATTGAATAGTAGTTTTGAAATTTATAATTAAATAACTTTCTTTTTCTTTTTTAAATTTACGAACATGATAGTGTTGGATGTACTAAAAGATATTCAAAAAGCCGCATGCAACCTTTTTTTTTTTTATGCTCATTTCATGGTATTTTGTATGAATGTTTAATTAAATTCATTCAATGAAAATATCACTGAAAGAATTATTGGCATTAGTCGTTACAAAACTAAAATTTTTGATTGTCAAATGGTTATTTGAAAAATGTAATCTTTCTCAATTAGTTGCTTTGATGTAGCCAGAGCTTAAGCTCCATTTGAAACAGAAGTATGTTTAGACTGAGATTATAATAGAGTGATCACATTTTGTATATTATTGTATAATTCCAATAGTTCTTTTAGATCACACAAATAAAATACTCTGATTTTTTTTTCTATTGATTCAACAGCTTGATTCTAAATGTATTATTCACTGCAAGTCTTGTCTTTATTCCCAGGCTTATAGTGAGAAGTGATTATATTGCTTGAGGTTTTTCTCTATAAAATAGCTATGAATCCTACATTTGATTGTAATTTTTATCAAATTTTCTAAAATACAGCTATATAAATACCAGACATGACTAATGGCACTTAAAATTTTGCACCCAAGTGTTTCTAGACAAACAGAGCAGTGAAATATGGGGTAACAATACCACAGAAGAACCTTAAAGCATTTTTGAATACTTGAGATGTCAGCATATATCGATTTGACAAAGGTTTACATATTTGAGACATACTATAAAATAATTTCATAAGTAGAATATAATTAAACATAAACCAAGATTGGGTAATAATAAAATATAACAGTTACATTGGATTATAATAAAAATCCAAAGTTATGGATATAATTAATAATTCAAATAACTAGTAATTCAAAAGTTGTCCAGCAAAATAAATACATTATATTCTTTACATAAATGATCTCATTTAAAAATTGCAAATTATTTTTAATTATAGCATTCAACATATCTATTGACCTAGACCTGAAATTAGCTTGGGCAAAAAAGGGAATTCATTAACCCCATGGTCATGTATTACAGTAATTGTAGATTTAAACCAACCCACGCAGAAGATTTTGTCCTTTGAACTCTGTCAACTCTTGAGTTGTAAATCTAACAGTTCAGCAGAGATAGATACACTATTTTTTTTCCTCAGCTCTAGTTTAATGAAAAAAACTCTATAAAGATCCTCTAATAACTTATATGAATCATAATCTGGTAGATGAAATTTATAAATTATTAGGCTATTGATCTACTCATCTTATATTTGATGATGCTTCAGTGCATCAGATTCAGTACTTCCAGGAAGTCCCACTTGTTGCCAGGTATGATATTACACATCTTGATGAGAGGGACCAGAGTATTTCCACTCTCAATAGTAAGTCACCTATTCTGCTGACCACATTACCATTTCTACAAATAAATCTACAGTTTCAAATAAAGCATCAGAAAAGTGAAAGAAAATAATGTCTTCATGTTCCTATTCAATAATTAGAGATATTTTCTTAATAAGAATACAGATTGGGTTGTAGTGTCTGATTTTTTTTCAGAAGCAATTGGATGAAAAACCATTGACTATATTTTAAATTAATGGAAAACACAGAATTTATCACAATTTGTCCATTAGCTCATATTTAAGTGTGAACCATATGGCAATCTTCTTCTAGTCTCTCTTCACAAGTAACATCTAATCCATATCCAAGTACCACAAATTTTGCCTTCTAAATTTCTTCTTAATGTAGCCAATATTTTTTCAATTAAACCTGGAGCTGGGGACTAATGAGGAAATTTAACTCATCTATATTTATTGCAACAGCCATATTATTTTTTGGATTAATATAGTAGACATCCAGTGAGTCTTTCTATAATGTCTCAAAATTAGTCTTCAGTGTTGCTACTAAATATTTTTTTAAATGAAATTTGACCAAGATAGCATATTAATGCACCTTTTTAAAATTACTTTATGTACTAATTATGACCACATTAATACTACAAGTATAATTGTTTTCTTCGTATTATTGTTTTTAGTTGTTTCTTCTAAGGGGGGAGGTAATTCGGTTTATTTATTTATCTATTTTTTTTTTTAATGGAGGGACTGGGGATTGAACCCAGGAACTCTTGCTTGCTAAGCACACACTCTACCCCTGAGCTATACCCTCCCCTGCTAAGAATAGTTGTTTCTGAGCCCCAGATGTATGTACTTTACTTGTAATATTTCTCTTCCTTTACATATCACTTTGGCATTTGTAATTTATCATGAATTTATAATAAAAACACAATTTTTAGCAACAGATATTCCTTTACCATAATTTTTGGCATGTGTAATATTTATAATTTTTCAAATAATGTAATGCCAGTCATTCATGTAGGATCCTGCCAATTGCAGATCTCCAACAATGAATTGGCAAATACAGATTAGTTCTGTGAGTGTGTGTGTATGTACAATATTCATGTAACCATCAGTATTATGCAAATTAATGCAGTAGAATGAAAAATTATCAGTTGTGATGAAAGTGATTATAGATGTTTCTTTTTAAAGATGATACATGGTTTTATATCAGTGGGAAAATAAATATGTCTTTTGCTCACTTTTCTCTGAAAGAAGCCTGGGAAGGGAGAAAGAAAGATTTGTATTTCCAAATATTGCCACTTCTTCTAGATATGAAGTGATGAGACACTGATTAAGTGATACTGTTCAGCAAATCCCATTGAAGATCATTTCTATATACAAAAGTAAACCCAGAGCTGAGGAGTAAGGAGGGACTTTAATTCATCTATTTGATGAAATAAAGACAGGAGCCGAGTCACTGAGGCATGGAGAAAGCAGAGGCATATTAATCTCTTATTCAATGGCAGAGCCATGTCAGGAAGTGAAACCCTAGGAAAATGGATAATGAGAACTTCTCATTTGCAAGATGACTAAAGGACTACATAATAGTTTCAATTGATCTTAGAGACCATGTAAACATCTAGCATATTGCCCTCAAACCTTTAGTAAAAACTAATATATACCTATAAATACTTTTTGAGAATGTTACATAAGAAAACTCAATTAAAAGGGGCAGTGCTTTTTGGCTGGTTTTGAGTAGTTAGCTCAATTAATTCCACTGAGTATTGTCACAAAATAGCTGATTAAAAGACACCAATAGAATCTCAGTGACATACAAAAATGAGTATTTGCTTCTCATATATAAACAGTGGGTAGCTGATCTGGACTTACTTGGTTGTTTTCCAGGTATTTTTCATCCTTCTCCCATATAAGTGAGCTCATTTGGGCATATCCTTCAGGATGGCAAAAATGCAAGAGAAGAAGAAAATCATCCAATAATTCTTGAGGTGTAGGGATGAAACTGACATAGCATCACTAACATCTCTTCAGTGTTTTACTGGTCAAAGCAAATAAAAAGGCTGTTCCCAGATTCAAAGGGTAGGAAAAATATCTCCTTCATTTTAATAACAATTATAAATTCATATGTCAAAAAGCATAGAGAAAGAGACATTGGAGTGAAAGATTATACTAGTAGTCATTAAACTACTCCATATTCATCTCTCTTGTCCCTGTATGGGGACAGAATAATATATTTTGTTTCCAATCTTCTCCCTTGCCTCCCCTAGAATGTGCAGTGATCCTAGAACAAGCACCAGGCTTCACAGAAAAGTATATTAAAGGAGTTTAGACATTTTTCTTTTCAAAGGTAAGCGTGATCAGAAATGTCATTCTGAATTACATTTGGGGGATAGGTTTGAAGTGCTTGAGTTCACATGCAGCACAGTCGGTATCTTGAATCAATTATGATTTGACTAATTAAGAGTCTTATCTAAGTAATTGAGACAGTCATAGATGAATCTTCATTATGACTATTTTTAAAGGAAGAGTACAGGGTATTGAAATTTGACTCATTTTTAAATATTACCTCATAGTCAGAGGTAACTATTGGGAACCATTTTGGGATGGATATTGCATTTTCAGCCTTTACATTTTAGACAGAAAGCAAGTATCAATATTCCATAAATTTTTAGGAGTGTATATGTTCCAAGATTTTCTACTTTATGTTGCAGTCAATGGGTGATCTATGAGCTATCATGCAAACCAACATCAAAAAGACATGCCTGCATATGTTGGAGGCCACAATCTTGTCTTGACCAAGACTGATTCTGAAAGAGTGAGGATGTGTATGTTTGGAAATTTTGACATAGTAGAGCCTAGACCCAAAACAATTGTTGGGGGTAGCATCAAGAAGTGTCAGAGGCTGAACTGGGATTGAAGACTTAAAATAGTAGATGGCTTACCACAAAGGAAAATGAAAAAAAAATATATAGAAGGAGTCAGGTTCAGATAAGTTTACAGTTATGAAATCTCTGAAGCCCTCCTCTAAAAGTCATCAATAGTTTACAATTTCAAGTTCGCCAGTGTATGTTCCTACCTGTATAACAGCATTTGAATATATATGCAATTTTAGGTTGAGTAAAGGGGATTGAAACTTCAGATTCTAAATATTTAAGCATCAAATAGGAGCAGACATCACTTCATAGATATTAATATTATAATGAGTCAAACAAAAAGTTGTAGAGATGAGTTCTATTAAATAGAGAAACGAAATGCATGATGCATAGATCTAAATAAGGTACCAAGAAGCACTTCAGAGTGTGCTTTTGGGAAAAACGTAATAAGATGACAGAGTTTTCTTTCTCTAAGTCTGGTTAACTGAGGAAAAGAGAGAGTCAATGGTTGCTAGTCTCTTTAAGGAACAGCATAGGAAGACAACATTCTGACAGTACAGCTCCAATGAGGAGCGTTCATGAAGGAGGGCTTAACTCATATAAGGTAGAGGTCTCAAATTTCAGGTAGTTTATTGACCTCCAGGTAGAGACCTTTCCAAACCAGGCACCGTCTTATTCAATTTCCAAATATTTCAGGATTTTTCAGAGATATTTCTATTATTGATTTCTAACTTACTACCATTGTGATCTGAGAACAGACTTTTGTATGGGTAGAATATTTTAAAATTTAGTAGATATTTTATTTCCCAGAATATGTAGGTCCACAAATATAGAAATTTTGGATGAATTGAAGGACTGATCATTTTCAATTGTGTTATTTTTACATCTCTCTGTAAATTATCTGACCAAAATAATGAAAGTGTATGTAAAAGTTAACAGGTATTTTTATGCTATAATCTCTATTAATTAAGTTAATAATTTAATTTCTTTCCTATCAAAATTGTCTATGGAAATAACATTACATGTTCTCACCATTCCTCTAATATCTACCTTTTAAGGGATGTCCTGAATGCCAAGCTTCAGGAGAAAAATTTCTCTGAAGGAAACTTCAGGAAGAGTTCCCAAGACAGCAGAGCAGAAAGACACTGAGCTTACCTCTTCTTGCAGGCACACCTTGTGCATTATGCACAGCGAAAGGTCTAGGTACCAAATGTGTGTATTGTTTCAGGAATTTTCCCCCCCAACAAGTACCAGAGCAGATACATACTTCCTTGTTGATAATGATTTGCAGATGGAAATTTGGTTCTCTTTTAGTCTTTTCAATGAGGTTATGTTCTTTTTTAGTATAACTGACCTCATGCACGTGTCTCAATTTCTATTCTTTTCAAGTTCCAAAGTCTTATCTTCAGTTTCTCTACAGGCACAATTCTGGAACTTCTGGCCACTAGTGGCAGCTGTAAACGTGTGAGCCCCACCTGGGCTCTCAGTTCTCTTCCTTTCTGGCATCTAAGGAGTCTCCTTTCCTACACTGATGTTAGGATAACAATTTCCTCTGGATAATGAAGGAGAAGGAAGTAAATCGATCTGGATTTAGTTATAAATATAATATTTCACTCAGGTGAGCAATAATTTTTCTCAGTATTTAATAGTATCCCACTGTTTTGTATTTTCAATTTTTACGAATATAAAACTGTATGCTCATCTAATTTTCTCTTTCTGTTGAAAATTTGATCAGTTTTATATATACATAGTTTAACTTCTGTCTCTTTTTAGGTCTTTTTTATATGTATATTATTATGTGTTTACATATGAGTTATATCTTATTTACCTTCTTTAGGTGCATGGTATTTCAGTATCTAAGGATTCTTCTTTTCATAATTCTGAGAAATTTGTACTCATTATCTTTCTGCACATTGCCTCCTTCATCTGTTTTGTTTTATGAAAATCATATTAAATACAATTGTACATATGTTCTTGCTCTTCTTTTCAGTTCTTTCTTTGTTAATGGTTCCTGGAAATGTATTTATTTATTCATAGCTGTGCATTGAAGCAGATGTTTATTGTATTTTTTTTAGTCACTTGGGAGAATTTTTATGTCATCTAGAATGCCACTTTTGTAGAGATTCTATTCAAAATTTTATTATGTTCATATAAATTTTTGGTTGGGAAAATAATAGAGATTTTTTGTAACAGACAAGTATTTTACTATCTTTGAAAGATTTTTTGATATGTTCTTGTTTTTTCCTACCAAAAGTAATATAAATTTAATCAAAACATTCTAAAGTTATACAAATTCTAAAACTTTGGTAGTGAGCAGTTGTGCTAGTTTATCCATGTATGAAATCTTCAATCTTATAGTTAGGACACTGGAATGAAATTAAAATATATTAATTAGTTCATTAGTCTTACAACCAATCAAACAATCATCCACCTACTATTTACAGTATGCTTTGGCTAGTGATATAAAGGATACAAGTTTTTAATATTTAATCCTTTTTATTTTTTCATGAAGTTTCTATGGTGAGTTGAATTAGCTGAATACATACCTACTTACCTATTTATTCACCTACACACACACAAGCACATAGACACACAAGAGGTATTTGTACATGGTACCCACATTAAACTAAATATAAAACATGTTAAGTAATGCCTTCTTTAATATATTCTTCTATATTATTTACTGTAGATATATTCATTTTTATTTAGAGGATTAAAAATTACTGCTTGAGTTGATTTATATTCCTACAGTCATACATACATACATACATACATACATACAGTATTTCCATTGCAAGAAAGATTTTTGATTTAACATTTCTAAAATGACATCTTTGTGGAAGTTTCTAAGACTGTAATATCAAGGAAATAAATAAATAATAACTTTTTTTGTAAAGCTAATGAATTTGGATAACTTAAAGATACAGAGATACAAATGATATCACCATATGCACTTACATTATAGAAATGTAACATAAAGCTAATCAATTTTTCTCTTAATCTTATTTGGTGTCAAGTTTTGTGGTATTTTAAATTAAATACAATTTATATCTTCATCCTGATGGAAAGCTTTAAAAAAAAAAAAAAGAGAGATCACAACTTTCCTATCTAGAGCTTTAGGCTCGTCAGGAAAAGATTTTAACTGTGTAACAAATCAGATAAAGAGTAGAGATTTACTAGTCTCAAGGGACCTGCAGCCTTTTTTTTTAGGTGACTTTTAAAGGTCTTTTTTGAGTAGAAGATGTAGAAGACTAAGAAATAAAGAAATGACTGCTCGTGATTCACACTAATAAAATAGTGGAGTCAGAATGCATGCGTGTATTACTGATGCACAAAAAGCAGCTCAGCTAATTCCTCCAAGGTGACATTTGTGTATTTCTTTCCTGAAGAAGTACAGCTAGGGGAGTGATAAATTGCAATGCTCCTGGGAATATGAATAGAGTCCTGGTTCCATATTCTATTGCCGGATCTTTTAAGAGATAGAGGCCCCTGAGCATTTGTCTGTGAGTGAATTTCCCTTTTATGATGCTTTCATATAAATCTTAGAAAGAGACAGACAGTGTTATAGTTGGATGTCATGTATAGATCTCTCTAACTGGCAGCTCAAACCCAAGCAGAATCTTGAGTTTTCCAGGAGAGGTATGAATGAACGGGGTCCCCTGTACAACCCTCTCACCACACCCCCCATATCTCTTGCACAGAACCTAACTGACGGAAGCCATTTGAGTAGCCCAAGGAAGAAACTGCACAAATGTTTCCCATTCACATAATTTTCAGCACTTTTTTTTTTGAATAACTGACTTCATGAATGGGTAACATATCTTCAAATATTGGTGCTAACACAATTTATATATACACATATATGTATTTTAGTTTAACCTAATGTTTAACACATTTTCACTGAGAACAAAATAATAGCATATAGAAAATTATTGTCATGAGTTTCACGTGGGTAAAAATGATAATGTCTCAGAAAATAAAATAGATAAGCAATTCTCAAAACCTTGATTATAGGAATATTTAACCTCTTTGAATACTTAGAAACCTAAAAATTGTATTATTTGTTTGTTTAGTTTATAGGTATTAATATCTACCATATTAGAAATTAAAACACTATACTAAAAGTATTTATAAATGCACTAAAAACAGTAATAACTCACTATATTAACAAAACTGGCAGATTAAAAATAAATATTTTCCCCCAGAATAGTGATATGAGTGGAATTGTTTTATATTTTTCCATTAAAAAAATCCAGCTTGATAGAAGAGATCTGAATTATTCTTTCTGCCTTTGGATTCAATCTGATGAGGTCTGTTGTTTTGGTTGAAGTATGGGAGGAAATGTGGTCTTTTACAGAAAGGGCAGCAGTGTTCCAATAGGCTTTTCAGCAAATTGTGAATATCTTTGTTAATACACCTAACTGGAAAAGCAGGTTTTTTTTTTTCTAATACACAAATAATAGACAAGTAGCTTTATTTTCATTTTTGAGGATTAGTTACAAAATGTTATATATCACTATTTAACTAAAATTATATTCAATATGAAACAAGTTTTCAAGCATTTGAAAAGAAGCAGTAGAAGACAGTGATCTCTGAGTGAATGGAAACAAACAAGGCAACCCTATGACTGCATAAGTTTATAGTCCGAGGAGACTTCCCAGGTCCTAGCCAAGGAAAGGGAAATCAAAACAAGCCTACTGGTCAGTTGCAGTTAAGGAGACTTATTGAAGAATTCATGGAGGCCAAGATAGCTAGAATTCATAATGAGAGCACCAAAGAAGAGAAAGTTACACAAGAAAAGAGTCCCAGACATCTGCCGAGGGATCCCTTGAGTCTTTACTGAATACAAATCAGATAATTCATGTGAGGATAATTTCTGAGACTGGGAAAGGCTCACTGGAGATTAGCAGGCAGAGCAATCCCAGTTCACACAAGGGCCAGAAGTCTGTGTGCCTACCAGTCTAAGTGGAAAAATGTCATAATACCTGGGACAATGGTTGATATTCAGTATGCTATTCAACACCCATTTATGATAAAAACTGTTACCAAAATGGTTATAGATGGAACATATCTCAACATAATAAAAGCTATTTATGACAAACTTACAGCCAGTATAATATTCAATGGTAAAAAGCTGAAAGCCTTTCCTCTAAAATCTGGAACAAGACAAGGATACCCACTCTCACCACTTCTATTCAACATAGTGGAAGTCCTAGCCATATCAATTAGACAAGAAAAAGAAATAAAAGGGGTCCAAATTGGAAGAGAAGAAGTAAAATTATCATTATATGGGGATGACATGATGCTATAGATAGAAAACCCAAAGGCTCCATACAAAAACTACTAGAGCTGATTACAAAGTCAGCAAGGTAGCAGGATACAAGATTAACATACAGAAATCAGTGGCATTTCTTTACACTAACAATGAAATATCAGAAAAAGATAGTAAAGAAACGATACCTTTTAAAATTGCATCCAAAAAATCAAATATGTAGGAATAAATCTGACCAAGGATGTGAAAGACTTATATGAGGAGAACTACAAAACATTCACTAAGGAAATTAAAAATGACTTAAAGAAGTGGAGAGATATCCCATGTTCTTGATTGGAAGAATGAATATTGTTAAAATGGCCATACTATCCAAAGCAATCTACAGATTTAATGTGACCCCTATCAAATTACTCAGGACATTTTTTACAGTATTAGAACAAATAATCCTAAAATTTATATGGAATCACAAAAGACCAGAATTGCCAAAGTATTACTGTAGAAAAATAATGAAGCTGGAGGAATAACCCTTTCAGACCTCAGACTATACCACAGAGCTGCAGTAAACATAACAGCATGGCATTGGTACAGAAACAAACATATGGATCAATGGAACATAATAGAGAGCCCAGGAATAAATCCACAAACTTTTGGTCAATTAATCTTTGACAAAGGAAGCAAGAACATACAATGGAATAAAGACAGCTGCATGTAAATCAATGAAGTTAGAATACTCCCGCACACCATACACAAAAATAAACTCAAAATAACTTAAAAGACTTAAATATAAGACTAGACACTATAAACCTCTTAGAAGAACACACAGGCAAAACATTATCTGACATACATCTCAGCAATGTTCTCCTAGGGCAGTCTTCCCAAGCAATAGAAATAAAAGTAAAAATAAGCAAATGGGACCTAACTAAATGTATAAGCTTTTGCACAGCAAAGGAAACCATAAACAAAACAAAAAAAACAACCTACAGAATGGGAAAAAAATATTTGCAAAAGATGAGGCTGACAAGGGCTTAATTTCCAGATATATAAACAGCTCATACAACTTAATAAGAAAAAAACAAACAACCCAATCCAAAAATGGGCAGAAGACCTAAACAAGCAATTCTTCAATCAAGAAATACAAGTGGCCAATAGACACATGAGAAAATGCTCAATATCACTGATTATCACAGAAATACCAATCAAAACTACAATGAGGTATCAACTCACACCAGTCAGAATGGCCATCATTCAAATTTTCACAAAAGATAAATGTTGGAGAGGGTGTGGAGAAAAGGGAACCCTCCTACACTGTTGGTAGGTGTGTAGTTTGGTGCAATCATTATGGAAAACACTATGGAGATTCCTCAAAAACCTAAAAATAGACTTACCATATGAACCAGCAATCCTACACTTGTCCATATATTCAGAGGGAACCTTAATTCAAAAAGACACCTGCACCCCAATGTTCATAGCAGCACTATTTACAATAGCCAAGACATTGAAACAACTTAAATGTCCATCAGTAGATGACTGGATAAAGAAATTGTAGTATATTTATACAATGAAATACTACTCGGCCATAAAAAAGAATGAAATAATGCCATCCTTGGCAACATGTATGGACCTGGAGAATGTCATTCTAAGTGAAGTAAGCCAGAAAGAGAAAGAAAAACACCACATGATACTACTTATATGTGGATCTTAAAAAAAAAAAAAAGACAAACTTCTTAACAAAACAGAAACAGACTCACAGACATAGAAAACAAACTTATGATTACCAGGGTGGGAAGGGATAAAATCAGAGATTGAGATATGCAGATACTAGCTACTATATATAAAATAGGTAAACAACAAGTTTACACTGTATAGCACAGGGAATCATATTCAATATCTTATAACCTATGGTGAAGAATAAAATTAGAAATATCTGAAACAGAAATTTGAAAAAAATAAAGAAAATCAATAAAACCAAATATTTTTCTAAGATCAATAAAATTGATAAAACTTTATCTATCTTGAGCTAGAAAAGAAAAAAAAAAGACATATTACCAATATCAAGAATTAGGGGATACTGCTGGATTCTACAGACATTATGTGAATAAAGAGGTAATGTTATTGATAAGTTTTTACTAACAATATTGACCCCATAGATTAAATGAACAAATCCCTTTAAACATACAAATTACCAATGCTAAATTAAGGTGAAAAACATCACAATAGCCTGAAATTCTAGTTAAAAACATTTTCAAAGTAAACTCCAGGTCCAGTTGGGTTTTTTTGATGAATTCTTTGAAATGTGAGGAAAAATAATACTAATTCTATAGAAAATATTTCAGAAAATGAAGAGGAGGTTGTATTTCTCAATTAATTCTATAAGGCCAGTATACCTTGATAAAAAAACAGCCGAATACATTACCTGAAAAGAAAAACACGGTTCAATAACCCTCATGAAGTTCTATGCAAAAATTATTAACAATGGTTTATCTGTTACTTTGAATGGTTCTTTTATATCTTCTGGTTTTGTCAAACACTTATTCTTCATCTGGAAATTATAGATTCACAGAGTGATACAAATTTTTCAAATGTTGACATTTTATTATATAATATTAAAAATAAACTTATTCATGTCATTACCAATCCCCACATAAAATTCAAGTAATGGGAAGCTGGAAAGTTTAAATTTTAAAATATTAATTTTTCTAAAAAATTCTTAAGACAGTTCAATTTTTCATATAAAAATTATATTATTTGAAAAATGTTCAGTTTGTAACTAAACTCATAAATACCTTTCCTCAACAGAACAATTTTACTTAACAAAATGCAATAGAAGTGATATGCCCACTCACCATTTTACTACATAGACTCTTAAAAAGATGAATAAGAAAGGGTCAGTATTTAATACAATTAATAATTTTTACTTTCACCTCAAGGACATCTTAAGTGGAACTCACATGTTTTTTGTGATAAGTACATAGTGGGACATAATACAATGAGTATGACTAAATACAGTTTATTTCCACTGCTTATATGTGCTTACAAGCCTGAAGTTTTACCCATAGCATGCAACACCTTGAAAAAGACACATTATTACAATAGAAATATTTAACACCACAAACCCCCATAGAAGGTATTTATGGATCACCAAGTTTCCACAAGTCACTCTTTGAAAAACTATTGAATCAGATGTTGATATGGGAAAAGCACAAACATAAATAGCTAACTTTTAGCATGCTTTAATTATTTTAAGATTAAAATAACCTCATTATTGGGTGGAAAAATTGTTCACATAATCATTTGTACTGTTCAATTATTACTTAATTATAAATCACACACAAAATGCATATTTCTTGCTATTCAACATTTTCAACAACAAAATCACATTTCTTTACATATATTTTGTAACACATGTGACGTTCTCCCTTACCTGTGGAGTATATTTTGCAAGAATCCCAGTGAATGCCTGAAACCATGGAGAGTATCAAACCTAAATATGCTATATTTTTTCCTATATATACATACCTATGATAAAGTATAAATTATACATTAGGCACAGCAAGGGATTAATAATAATAACTGAAAATAATATAGAACAATGATATTGATATACTGTAATAAAATTATGAGTATGGTTTCTCTCTCTCAGAATATCTTATTGTACAAATTTAATGCTTTTTCCATCTTAACTAGCCCTTAGCACAAAATGTGGCCATAGCTTCTGCAGTTTGAGTTACAGCAGCAAACTATCATGAATTATTTTTTCTTCTTCACAATTACAAGGATCGAAGCTTTGTTCTTACCGTAGATCTTAGCAACCTTAGTGTATAATTTTTTCTTTTCTTACTAAGTGAAGAACTTGCACCTTTTCATTTAAAGGGAGCACTTTGTGGCTCCACTTTGGAATATCTGAATTTCCAGCATCAATACTCTTGCACTTTGGGGCTATTATTAAATAAAATAAGAGTTTCATGAACACAAGCACTGCAATACTGTGATGGTCCATCCATAACTGAGAAGGCTGCTAAGTTACTAACAAGTAGGATGTGCTAGACAAAGGGATGATTCACACTGTGCACAGGACAGACCAGGCTGGCACAAGATTTCATCACACTACTCAGAATGGTGTGCAACTTAAAATTTTTAAATTACTTATTTCTAGGATTTTCCATTTAATATTTTTGGATCTCGGTTGAATGTGGGTAACTGAAGTTGCAGAAAGGGAAACCAGATAAGGGAGGAATCACTAAAGTGATAAGAAATCACATACAAACTTCTATTTTTATAGTACTAAGTTTCTCCAGGGCCCACTAGCATATAGACAGTAATTTGGAAATAATATAATGTTGAGACTTGGATAGAAACACTTTGGTGAACTTGGATGAATTAAAGAATTTTAGACTCCTAATCTACCTGAAATTCCTTTGATAGAGAGGAGATAGATAGATAGATAGATAGATAGATAGATAGATAGATAGATAGATAATGTCTACTATAATGTATGTAACATAATAATGACAAGATATAAAATGTCTATATTATACATAAACTATGTAAAATACATAAACTCTGTTTTTGTTGGCCACTAAACAAATATGAGCCCTAGCACTGTGCAAATGAATGTAATGGATAAATTAGCCCATTTCCTACTTCTCCATTTTTCTAGCTCCCAAAAAAAATCTTGTCAGCATGGCAACTCCTGCCATTGTTCTAACATTTATAGGATGGTCCTAGCTTCTGGAATCTTGTAATACACCATTGAAGCTCTAGGAGAGGAAGCAACCTTTTAAAATAAGAGCTACAAGAATGAACAACCATACACAATTGGTAAAACAATGTCCAAAATAAAGTTTAAAACATCTTTTTGGAACTTGTGCCAATGATTTCCAGATACACTTAGTAAAGATGACCTATATAAAACCTTAAATACAGAATAGTCTTTGTTTTATTCTGTCTTCTGATAACATCTCTTTCATATGGAATGGAGATTAAGTTTTTTTTCATTTTTTTAAAACCCAAAACATTAATTTTAAATATTACATATTTTGGATATTAACCCCTTACAAGATATGTCACTTGCAAATATCATCTCCCATTCAGTAGGTTTTCTTTTCCTTTTGTTGATGGTTTCCTTCCCTGTACAACAATTTTTAGTTTGAAGTAGTCTTATTTATTTTTCATTTTGTTGCCCTTGCCTGAGGCGATAGATCCAAAAAATATTGCTAAAACCAATGTCAAAGAGAATACCACCTATGTTTTCTTCTAAGAATTTTATTGTTTCAGATCTAACATTTAAGTCATTTTTGTATATATGGTGCAAACATTTGTCCTCTTTCATTCTTTTCCCTTTTGCTGTGCAGTTTTCCCAAACTAATTTTTGAAGAGACTGTCATTTCCTCATTGTATATTTATGGCTCCTTTGTCATAAATTAATTGACCATATAAACATGGGTTTATTTCAGATCTCTTTATTCTGTTGCATTGAGCTACGTGTCTGTTTTTATATCATACTGGTCTTATTACTTTAGCTTCGTAGTGTAGTTTGAAATCAGGGACCATGATATCTCCAGGTTTGTTCTTTCTTAAGGTTATGTTAATTTTTTGGGATCTTGTGATTTCATGTAAATTTTAGAACTATTTGTTCTAGTTCTGTGAAAAATGCCATTGATATTTTGATAGGAGTTGCATTGAATCTATAGATTGGTTTAGGGAAGTATGTGCATTTTATCAATATTAATTTTTCCAGTCCATGGGCACAGTATATCTTCCTACTTATTTGTGATGTTAAGAAGCGTCTTTCACTCATGTCTTAGGGTTTTCTGAGTACAATTCTTTATCTCATCTTGGCCAGATTTATTCCTAGATGTTTTATCCTTGCTGATGCAATTGTAAATGGGATTTTTTTCTTTATTTCTTTTTTCTGAAAGTTCATTTTCAGTGTATAAAAATACAGCA
Source organism: Vicugna pacos (assembly GCF_048564905.1). Taxonomy (NCBI): domain Eukaryota; kingdom Metazoa; phylum Chordata; class Mammalia; order Artiodactyla; family Camelidae; genus Vicugna; species Vicugna pacos. The sequence goes on along the minus strand of NC_133000.1, from coordinate 23,970,556 downwards.
GATTCTGTATTGACTTTGTATCCTGCAACTCACTGAATTTTTAATATTAATGGTTTTACCTGTTGAGTCTTTAGAGTTTTTATATACAGTATCATGCCATCTGCAAACAGCTACAATTTTCCTTATTTTCTTCCAATTTGATTGTTTTCTGTCTCTTTTCATGTGTGACTTCTATAGCTAGAACATTTAGTATTCTGTTGAATAAAAGTTGCAAGAGTGGACATCCTTGTTTTCTACCTGATATTAGAGGAAACATTTTTGGCTTTTCACCATTGAGTATGATGTCACCTGTGGATTTGTCATATATGATTCTTATTATGTTTCCTCCATATTTTTCTTTTGCTTAATTACTTATCACTGAATGATAGTCCATTGTATGAAATTGCCATAGCTTGTTTATCTATTCATCTATTGAAGGCTATCCTTTTTTCTTTTTGAATAGCAAATAGTTTATTAGTAATTATGTGGTTTCAGTGACAATAATAAGTTCACTTAAACAGAAGACAGTAATCAAATCAAATAATAAATACCTGCTAATCATCAGAAAATCTGTGGCCATTAGGACTGTCATGTAGAAATCCAAAATCACTCAGAGGCCAGATCTTAAAGAAGATACATCCTCTTATTAGTCCATATGGAACAGGTCCAAAGTACCTGAAATCTGTAGAATTCTGTAAATTATCACCTTACCAAGTGTGACCTGTTGGCATCTCAACTGATGCAGTAAAAGCATCTGATAACATTCAACACAATTTCAGATAAACCTACTAACGGACAAGAGCTTCCTTAACCATAGGTTCACTCAACAACACATTGAATTTTGAGGTAGTTACTAGGCTTTCAGAAAAGAAAAATCTAAAGGATATCTCAAAATATATATAGGTGATCCATGCTTTCAGGATTTCTCTAACCCAAAAACCCCCAGAAGACTCCACCAGGACTCAGGTGGGCCTTTCTCACCTTTTTGAAGGACATCTTAATTGTTTCCACTTTTTGATGATCATCAATACAGAATATAAAGCAATTCTATAAAACTCCTAGAAAAAAAAAAAACCTAGGCAAAAACTTTTGTGAAAAATAAATAAATAAAGTTGCTGTAAATAAGACATAAATATTATTTATAAATAATATGAATAAACAAAATTGTTGTAAACATGTATGTGCAGATTTCAGTCTGGACACAGGTTTAAAATTAATATGACAAATACGTAAGAATATAATTACTGGACCGTATATTAGAACTATATTTAGTTTTGTAAGAAACTGGCAAACTGCCTTCCAAAGTGGCTGTACCATTTTTCATTCCCAGCAAAAATGAGGGAGACTCCCTGTTTCTCTGATTTCAGGCCAGCATTTGGTATTGTAACATTTTTGGATTTTGCCCTTTTTAACTGATGTGCAGTGCTATATTGTTGTTACAGTTTTCATTGTGCCATTCTATAATGGCACGTGATCTGAGCATCTTTTCATATACTAACTTGCTACCTGCATATCTGTTTTGTGAGGTGTCAGTCGAGGGAGGCTGCTGTGGAGCGGCCCAAATGAAAAAATGCACAAGAAGTTGCCATATCACCGGACAGACTTCAGCCGGAGACACCATGGGGTTAACAACACTTTATTGCCACAGGGAGGTGCGCGCCTATGATGCACCTGTCCTGCTTTTATCTGTTTCTCTGTCAGCACATGCGTAGTCTGAGTTTCCTTGTTCATTAGGCTTACAGAATACCTGTAGCACATGCGTACTCCTATTTTTTTTGTCCTAAATCTTATATAATTGATGCATGCGTGGAACAATTATTTACTGCATTCTACTAATATGCTCTGTAGTCATGGCCTTGGGTCCCATGGCCTTAACTTGTCTCAAGCCCAGTTCACATGAGGTGTCTGTTCAAATCATTTCCATATGTTTTAATTGGGTTGTTTATTTTACTGTTGAATTTTAAGAGTACCTTGTACATTGTTTTTATTAGTTCTTTACATGTGTTTTGCAATTTTATTTCTCCCAGTCAGTGACTAGTCCTTTCATTCCCTTAAGAATGTTTATAGCAGAGCAGTTTTCCATTTCAATAAACTCTCAAATCAAATTGTTTTCTTGTATAGATTGTAACTTTGTTTTTTCTATCTAAAAACACATAATGAAGCCAAAAATCCCAAAAAGTTTTTGCCTAGGTTTTTTTTTTTCTAGGAGTTTTATAGTATTGCTTTATGTTTAATTTTATGATGTGCTTTGGGTTAACTTTTGTGAAAGGTGTAAGATTGGCCATCTATCTCTAGATTGATTTTTTTAAGAGCCATTTGTTGAAAAGACTATCATTTCTCCATTAAGTTTTCTTTATTCTTCTGTTAAACATCAGTTGACTACATTAGTGTGATTTTACTATGGGCTTGCTATTTTTCCCATTAATCTACTTGTCTATTCTTTCACTAATACTGTGGTGTCTAATTACAAAATATTTATTGTAAATCTAGAAGCAGCGTAGTGTCAATCCTCAAACTTTGTTCTTTTTCAGTATTTTGTTGGTTATCTGGGGACTCCTGCTTTTCCACATGCACTATAAATTTAGTTGTGGGTATCCACACTACAATGTAGCTTGCTCAGACTTTCATTGGGATTGCCTTGGATTTAAAAAAAAAATTAGGAATAATTGTCATCTTTAAAACATTGTCTTTCTATCTATGAAGATGAAATCACTCTCTATTTATTTAGACACTCTTTGCTATCTTTCATCAGAGTTTTCTTTTTTTTCAATCTTCCCCATAGAAATCTAGCATATATTTTATTAGAGATATACCTACAAGTTTTGTGGTTTTATTGTAATAGATGCATCATGGTAAGCTAAACAAAAGATGCTGGAGTTTTGATATTAATTTCAGACATAATTTCTTCAAAATAAAGAAAAACTGTAATTATAAAGAGAGGCTTTACAAAATAATACAAGGATTAAATCTCCTTGAGGATCTAATTTTTTGCCCTAAATGTTTTATTGGAGGCTGGCTTTTCAGCTGAAACTATTGCCCATAATATTCTGGATCACTAATAAGGCATACACAGAGTAATCAAAAGTTTTCAAATTATAAGGACTTAATTATTACTCACAAATTAATATATGTTACTAAATAATGTTATATGGATCTAACATAAGAGCAGACCATCAGTGCAATCAATGTGAAATTTAGGACAGAATCCATGGGACTTGTTCTAACCTACTGAATACTAAAATTTACATAAAATCTCTTGCTTTTAAATGTTATACATAGAACCATAGACATGGTAATTTTGGAAATGTGTTTTGTACAGTACCAAATTCAACTGTGGTTAAAGTGTTTTCAAGGTGCATTTATACTTTTATATTTATCTGTAACACTGCTTTCTGAGAAAATTCAACGAGATAATAGTAAGATCACTTAGTACAATCATCTTGATACTACAGGTTGAAAAAAATTATTTTGAAGGAAATAGTAAATGAATGGCAGAAAGAACAAATGATGTTTGCCTGCAAATATCAGTCATTTTGCTGTTAGTTATTTGAACCAATATTTATGAAGGATTTTACAGGTATAGTCAGGCTCATTGAGAAACATGCTTAGCTGTTACTATACTTCTTGTCTGGTCTTAGATATGGGGAATGCTATTAGAATGGTGATGAAACATTGAATAAGTGGAAAACTATAGTGAGGGGATATGTTAGGATAGGTTGCCTTCAAACGAGAAAAGTTGTAGGGGGGTATAGCTCAAGTGGTAGAGTGCATACTTAACATGTGTGAGGTCCTGGGTACAATCCCCAGTACCTCCTCTAAGAATAAGTAAATAAATAAACCTAATTACCTCCCCCACCCCCACCCCCAAAAAAGAGAGAGAGAGAGAAAAAAGACTGAATTAAAAAAAAAAACGAACTAGAAAAGTTAGATAAACCTTTATATCCGAGCCAACAAACAGAACACAAATCCGGTTACAGTGGAAAGAAAGCATTTCCTTGAATAACATGAAGCAACTTGAAATGCAAACGTGGGTATGAAAATATAGAGGCTGAAGTAGTGTCCAAAACTGTTTCTTACAATTGTAATTACATTGAGCTGTGACGACATTTGTGATCCAAAATGAATGCATAAACATTTTACAGTTTTCTAGGATGTCTGTTGTGTATTGCCAAATGTAAATTTCAGAAGTGTCAGGGAAACCTTCTAAGTTTGGAAGCTTGGAAGTCCACCTTGACTGACTCCATCTGAAAAAAACCAAAACACACTGTTCTCAAATTGAGTTACTACTTTGCATTTCCACAGAGTAAATCATCAGTGAAGGGCTTGAATTGTTTCCTGCGTACCCAATATAGAATAATGCATTTAAAGTGAGAAAAGGATTCACGCAATGAAGGCTCCTTTGCCCCCCACACAAAGAGTACAGAGTCCTGTGCAAGAGATTCAGGTTATAATGAGAGAATGAAGAGCCCTACAAAATGTAGCTCAAATTGAGCTCTTTGCTTCCTTATAAATGAATCTGGAAAGCTTCCCAGATCATTACTGCTTTTATAAGGCAATATCTCTTTGAATGGTGTGGCTGAAACTGGAGTGAGACTAAAAGAGCTTAGTCTCATCACCAATGAAAGGGCTGTGGGCATTGAATTCTTCCTAGTCTTGCCCAAGTATTTTTTAAGATTTTTTGCACCATCTTTGATCCACCTGCAAAACTCTGATATCTTACTCAATATGGACAACTAAAAGGTTCATTATTCTGAAGAGATCCATAAAAAGACTGATCTTTGTTTTTTATTCAAATCTAAAAAGAATGAAAAAGACTATGCAATATAAAAAGTGTTAAACAATTTTTCAATACTTTACAACCGCATAAAACACAGGGAAAATGATCACTGGCTTTTAACCCTAAGTTTGAATTTATTGTTTCCCTTTGATTTTTGACTTTAGCAAAAACATGGTCTAATCATCTGATATTTTGTTTTTATAATGTACATATTCCACATAAGATTTAATTTATGAATAGGATGTAAGCATAGACATTCAGAAACAAACATTTGTTTAGTAGTTTAAATTCGCCAGTCGAGCAATAAAAAAAAATAAGACCTTAGTGATAGCTTTTGTTCCTCTTTTTTCATTTTTGATTAGGTTATATTATAAATACTGTTGGATAGTCCTCGTGTATATATTGGATGGCAGTTACATACTTTTTTTTTTTTCCAAGTCCAGCTCCATTTACTTATAAGCTGTGTAAACTTAAGTGAATTATTTAACCTTCTGAGTCTTAGGTTTTTTTTTTTTTATTGTAGCTGGTTTATGATGTGTTAGGTTCTGGTTTACAGCATACTGACTGAGTCATGCTCTTTTTCATATTCTTTTTTCATTATAGGTTATTACAAGGTATTGACTTATCATTCCCCTTGCTGAACAATAGGTCCTTGTTGTTTATCTATCTTATATGTAGTAGTTTGTATCTGCTAATCCCAAACTCCCTCATTTATTTCTCCCCCCCACTTCCCCTTTAGTAACCATAAGTTTGCTTTCTGTGTCTGTGAATCTCTCTCTGTTTTGAAAATAAGTTCATTTGTCTGATTTTTTAATTTTTATTTTTTTCCTCCCTTTTCAGTTTTATTAGGTAGAATTATTACAGTTTGACTGCACACATAGATTATATTGCATGTAAATACATATATACAGTATAGTGCAATTTTTTTTAGTTTACATATATGTACTAATTACTGTTTCTAAGAACAGATTAAATCTTTAGCTTTTTAAACTTACATATTTATCAAAGGAATAATGTCAACTACAAAATAAGAGTCAACAGAATGCAGTAATCCAATCATGAGGGCAGTCAAATGTGTTTACACATATTCAAGAAATCAAAATAATAGTTCATTTGTTATATATGTTTTTTTACAAAGGAGTTTCTGACATTCAGTCTCCTATGATTCCTAGATGAGAAAAATTATTTACTTTGCCCAAACTATTGGGCTGCTTTTTTTTTTGCTTAAAAAAATCAGTTCTCTCTACCTGAACTTCCTTCTGTTGTGAGCAGCAAAGGAAGTCTTCTCCCTCCTGTAGTGGTTCAGAGACCTGGAAATGAAATGTAGGTATTTTGCACCACTGAGGGAGACACTAGAATTATACTGACTCCAGGCAAGTCAGAGAATAGGAGGTTTACCTTGAGGATACATACTAATTTAGGCTTGCCTCCTGTGGCCAGTGGTTCACTCCCTCTTGACAGAAAATCTATGTAAAGCTCTCAGGAATACAAACTCTTTGGATTAAGTTCAGAATCCAGACTTTCACTGAAGACCAGAGATGTGATTAAATAAAAACTGAGAAGTAATCAGGCATATATATATATATATATATATATATATATATATACACATATTCCCATATATATATACACACACACACACATACATATACACACATATATATATATGATACACGAAGAGGGAAAGCATTAGAATCATGACACATCAAGATTCAGTTGCTCTTTAAATACATTGCTCAGCATACATCTATAATAAAATGACTTTATGAAAGATATTATTTTAACTCCCAATGTTCACATTTATTAATTTAAAATTTTTTTAATTAAAAAAATTAAATGTTCTTTTTTATGATTTTGAGAAAATGATGCCACTGAAACTTACTAAACTTTCAAACTTTGGAAGAAAACATTCATTGTTCACAGTGAAACTTCTAGTAAAATATGTTAGATGAGGAATATATTGTGTTCAGATCCCAGAATGGAACAAGTGTAGAAGATTTCATTCAGCTAGGCTAAAACTGAAGGGAATCTCTAGAAACACATTTCCCACATATATATAGAGAGAGACACATATATTTAACACCCACAGAAAGATATAAAGCAGTCTGGAATAGTGTATGCACTTAATTAAGAAATAAAAATTATTACACGTATGGTGAAATAAATACCAAATACTTATTTCTATTAGTATCTTTTAAAGAAACCAGTGTTAAATCTGGCTCATGTTGTTGATCACATTTTGATAGACATATTAAATGTATGCATGCTGAACTTTTACTAATTTATTCTCTATTAAAACTGTCCCATTTGGAAGAGTGATATTCTAAGTAATATTATGATTGTATCAGTTAACAGTGATTAATCTAAATTTTGACATCATTCCCAGAAATTCTATTTTTAATGTTAATTCTTCCAGTAATTATGAAGACGGTATTCATATATTTATTGAAATAAAATATTTTGTAAACACTCCAAGGTCACAGCCAATCAAAGCAGGAAGTAAAAAAATGAATCTTTCTATAAAATCACAGCAACTATTTTAAATTACTTTTCTGTAAACAAAAATAGAACTAAAAGTAGGAAAAATAAGCTCACTGACAAAAACATGTACTTCACAATGTTGTTTTAAGTATTCTAGCATTGGTGGAACACATAATTTTATAAAAATTTATACAACTATACTATGGAACTTCATTTGCATATGCATACCTTGCCAGGTTTAACTTAAATATGTCAAATTATTAAGGAAGATAATTTGGAAGAAGCAAATAAAGATAAAGAAATAATTAAAAATTATACCAGTATGTGGGAGAAGTCTCAAAGAAGGTTAATATGCTACCAGTTAGAAAACAATTTACAGCTTATCTGTATGTGAATAAGAATGCAAATATATAAAATAAAATCATTTTTAGTGGACATAGAGAATATACACTTTAATTCAAAATAAATATTTCTTGAACTACACATGGACATAATTCATAAATCAGTGGAATACATTGTATTATGTTCTATACAGCAATGTTACAAACACAGTTCAAGATAAATCTCAGACTGAGTCAATGTGTTTGCAAAAACTCCAATGACAAATATTAATTATGGTAGGTATTATACAATTTCAACCAGTTAAGGAACAATGTACACTTTCTAGTTGAAAGATGGACACTGAATTGAAACAGGCAGCTTACAAAAGTGGGATTCTAAACTGCTAGTGTATATAGTAAATCACACATAAAATCTCAAATTATTAGGTGAATGCAAATTTTAGAAATGAATTTAAATTTTACATCGATGAGACTGGGAAAATCTAATGAGTTATGACATTAATTGTTGGTAATTACTGTTGAGAATGTCAACTGTTATATATACTCAGAGAGCAATTTGGAAATATCTCAAAAGTTTAACAATATTCACCTTATAATACCTATTAATATTACATCTGTTTATCCACATTGAATTTACTCTGCCACATGTACATGAGGGTATTCCTAACAGTAAAGTTTGTAATGGAAAAGAAAATGTGTAGAAAAATTTTGTTTTTCATATATGATGGCACACATATGCTGTTTATTCTGCATTGTTATGCTATATAATTTTTGAATCACTGAAATACATCTATGTGTATCAACATGAGCTACATTTCATAATAACAATATTGAGCAATGAATGACATCTGTAAAAGGCTATACAATTCGATAGAGCATAATAGAAATTTTATAAATTTTACAATACAATAAACAGTAGTACATAGTATGAATAGTAATTTTCATATTGAAAAAGAGCACAGAAGGAGAAACATGCACTACTTCAGAATAATAGTTACTTGTACTGGAAGGAGAAACAGGAGGTAGGTCTGTTCATAAATAGACATAGTAGTTCATAACTGTTCATAGGTAACAGAGTTTGAGAGAGAGAGGCGAGTGGGGAAGGGGACACTTGTCTGTTGCATTTCTTTGAGATTTCTACATATTTGAAATATTTTATAATTTAAAAAATACTTCAATACAATTGCACACACTCTTCAGATTGCTGTATTCTTTGGGTAAGATCTTGTGTACTGTTTTTTTTTTATTTTAAATTGAAGCACAGTCAATTACAATGTGTCAATTTATGGTGTATGTACAGCACAATGTCACAGTTATTCATATATATATATATTCATTTTCATGTTCTTTTTCCTTGAATGTTATTAGAAGATATTGCATATATTTCCCTGTGCTATACACAGGAAATTTTTTTCCATCTATTTTTATATATAGTGGCTAACATTTGCAAATCTCAAACTCCCAAATTTATCCCTTCCCCTTCTTTAACCACAACTTTCCAAAGTAACCATAAAATTGTTTACTATGTCCATGAGTATTTTTCTGTTTTGTAGATGAGTTCACTAGTATTCTCTTTTTTTTTCCTTTTTTTTAGATTCCACATATGAGTGATATCATATGATATTTTTCTTTCTCTTTTTGGCTTACTACACTTAGAATGATGATCTCTAGTTCATCAATATTGCTGCAATGGCAGTATTTTATTCTTTTTAATGTCTGTATAGTATTCCATTGTATAAATATACCACAACTTCTTTATCCAGTCATCTGTTGATTGACATTTAGGTTCTTTCTATGTCTTGGTTATTGTAAATATATTGCAGTGCATATATCTTTTCAAATTAAAGATCCCTCCGGATATTTGCCTAGGAGTGGGATTGCTGGATCATATAGTAAATTCACTTTAGAAAGAAAAACACTATAAAACCAAATTGATCAACGAACATATTCCAAAGGACTAAATGTGGTATTGAGAGCATAAATTCCTAGACACAAGAGATCTTCATGTCAAAATTAAAAAAAAAAAACTTAATTTCAAAAATTCATTTGAGACATGCTACCCCTCACAGTTCCAAAATATTCTCTGAAGCATTAAAACCACTTGATACTAATTTACAGGAACTAGTTCAATAAATTAAGATAAATCTAAATGATGCAATACTATGCAGCTCCCTCTGCCCAAATGAGGGAAACATCTCTTCACAAATCACTTTGTAATGATCTTCACAATATACTGAAAATTTAAAAACAAATGAAAAACAAAGCGAGGTGTGGCATGTTTCACCACTTATATATGCAATGTCATATTAATTGCAAAACCAGCTAAATGAAAAATAGATATGGAACCTGATTTCCTTTATTTACATTTTGTTGAAGACTGAGTTTTGGAATCTTAAAAGAAATATGAGAAACGTTGATGCATGTAACCATCTGCTATTGAAAATCTAACTTTGCTTGGTAATTTCCTGGTGTCAATGTCTCTGGTGATATACTAAATTACAGAAGATCTGAAGTGCAGAGATTTAACAACTCTCTAATTAAAACTGCAGCAATTGTGCAACAGATGAAGACTATTTCAGAATAAATTAATGTCAATAAAAAACAAGAAACTAGCCTGGGTGTTTTGTGGGAATTTGCCAGAGCAGTCATGAGGGGTAGAATAATTTGCTTTGTGGCAACAGCAGCACAAAAATTATACACTGAGTACCAGTGTCAATTAGAAGAAGTTAATGACATGTAAAAAGCAACACAATGAAACAGGTATCCTAGGACACTCCAACTTTGATTAGACTGAGAAAAACTAAAATCTTTGTGGTGAAAAACACAAGACAATGTGTTAAAGCTGAATGAACAAATGTACTCAGAAAGAGAAATACATTTAACAAATTACTTGCATATGACCAGAATGCAAAAAGTAGGCAAATATGTTTAATAAGGAGAACCTTTTTCTGCTTAAATACTGACCATCAAAAATATTTTGGAATATTCAACATATAATAAATTCATGCTTGCTGAAAATTCTTCACCAAGAATTTTCCTGTAGTAATAAATATACTATGGATTAAAAGATAATATTATTTCTTATTTCAGACTTTGTGAATTAAGATGAATTACTGAATTACTTAGTTTCAAAACTATATTACCATGAATTGAGTTTGTACATTTTAAAATTCTACTTGTAGTAAAGAGATATCTTGCAAATGAAATAAGGATCCTGAACTATATTTTTCAAACTTTAAAATTTAAGATTCATGGAGTAATTTGCTTGATATTGTATTATGTTTCCTTAGTAGCATTTTATGATAAATATTTTAAATGAATACATGCAAATAAAATCAACAACTAATAGCAACCAAAGTCAACAGCAGAATTTTAAAGATCACCATTGAAATCTGTCACACATAGCAAAGCACTACAGCAAGGACTTTATCATACTTTTTTTCAAGATGTAACTAGAAGCATGTTAGATAAATTATAGGGGTTCTAATTTCTCTCTCATATTCTTTTACTTAGAGCTAAAGTTCTGAAAATAGCACAGAGACTTGCTCTTTTGATAATGGAAGATTAAGGCACAGAAGGTTCTCAGGACAATGAAGAATTATGAGTCAATCATCTGAATAATAATGGAAACCCAGAGTAAGGACCCCAGAATTTGAGAGTGTTTTCTTCCTTAGAAGGATTTGCTTACTAAGAGTCACCCAAGGTTCAAGAGATTCAGAAAAACTTTCTATTCACTTATGAACTAGGAGGGAAAAAGATGGAATCTTATGCCTACCAAAGAGGGACCGTAATTCACCATACCCTAGTGGTGGAAAAACCTAGAAACACTTTTGTCGATTACTCAATTCTAAATAGGATGATTTCAGTCCTGACATTGGATTAAGATAATGATTACTAATGCTCACTACACGTAAATATTCTTTAGAGGAAGATAAATTATTTTAAGTCTTATGTTATTTCTATACCTTTTCTAGTGGAGTGCACAATAGACTATGTTAAGATAGAAAATTAAAGTCCAGAATGCATTTATTAGTAAAAAAGAGAATGAAAATTAATCGTGTGTGTGTGTGTATATATATATATATATATGCACATATTTATATATGTCTAGAAGTTAATCAAAAGAAAAATTTAAACTCAAAAAAGTAAAAGAAACTAAAGAATAGAGATCAGGGAAGAAAATAATAAAGTAAAAAAGCACATAATATGAGGACCAATAGTGATAACAGATGTTTCTTTATAAAACTATTAATAATGAAGTCAATAATTTCATAACTTCTGAGAAATTGTAAAGTACATTAGAAATTACAGTACCAAACTTTCCATTCATCCTCATCACTGAAAGAGCTCTATGTCTGGAAGCAATATATTTTTACTGCAATTTTATGACAACATAATTATATGTTAAGAGAATAATGGGATATAACCTTCACTATGTTGCCAATAAAATATTAGAGATCAAAATATGCTACCAATCCTATTTGTCTTCTTTCCTTAAAACATATACAAAACTCCTTTGACTTTGTGATTTAAAACAATAAAATAAAATTAGAGAATCATAACTATAATATGCATAGTATAACTTGAAATCTTGGGTAATATCTCATCACTGGAATATTGCTTATTTCAATGGAGTACAATTTATCAAATAAGATATTGGTAGGTGGCAATTGGCCATATACTAACACACACTTAGCTTGTCAACAAGTTCTGAAATTATAAAATCTAAATCACAAAAATAGCATCTATAAAGCTGAAGTAAAATTTTTAAAATTCTAATATAAATTTTTGTTCTGGGAATTATATTTTTTAACACCAGTGAGTACACCCTAGCTAAAATACAGCAAAAATGTATGTCATTCATTTAATCAACCATTGTATGACTTCTTTTAACAGTATTTCTCAACAGTACATTTTCAAATATATATTTATGTTTTAACTCTGAACTAGGCAGTAGATTCCTTAAGTAGATAGAATGTTTTTTTCAGAACTTTTAGTATCTCAGGTTACTCTGCATATAAGTAGGTGCACAGTTGATATGTATTAGCATGAACGGGTAAAAGATAGCTGAGAGTTTAGCTAAACTACTCTACGGTATTGCTGCCTTGGCATCCAATTTCTTTGGCCAAGCAGCCTGCAGGGACCTTAAATTAACACTGCCCAACTCATATAAGATCATGCCCTAAATGGCAGCCCACAGAATCACAGGGGATGTAAGTTCCTGATACAACTTCCCTAGCAGCCCTTGTAATTAATGGTCTCTGGACTCCCAATGCGTGTCTCCCTGATGTGCCCTTTAGATAATACTCCCCGTGGGGCTGACCAAAACCCCACTCTTTTGGTTTGAATTAACCAATCTGGCCCTAACATGGGAACCCCAAAGCACCACACCCAGGGACGCTGACAAAGGCATGTGCCCCGGGTCCTGCTTCTCTATGCCTGCACTCTGCCTTGCCTTCCCTATGTGGCCCCTCAAGGCATGACGGGTACTCCCTCCAGGACCTGTGGATCATAAACTTCCCTATTTCAGCCATTCTTGTGCTTGTGTTGAACCACTCACCAATCGGCACCCTGTGTTCTACCTTGATGTTAATTTAACAAAATTAGAGCAATGATGGAATGAATAAAATTGTTTACATTTTTATTTATAGAGAAGCATCCTTAAATTATTTTTTACAGAGCTAATCCAGTATAAGGAAAATAAAGACCATACACTTTTAACAATCATTTTTTGTCAAATTAAGTCAATCAAGATCACCAGTTAGAGGATTAGAATATTCTAATATGCTAGAGAATGACCTTAATATCTAAACCTGGCTCTCAAGTGATCAAGTTTTGCAAAAAATATATTTCCTTCATAGATTAGAACATTAGTTGAAAAAGGTAAATATAGCATATAAAATAGAATAATGTATGACCAGTGGGAATTAAGTACAGCTAAAAAGAATCAGTAATGTTTTACTAGGAATTAGAATGAATGAAATGGAAGATGACACCAGCAGCATATAAGGAAAAAAATTTGTTTTGTTTTTGTTTTTGCATTTTTGTATCTGTATTTCAAAGGAAATACAAATGGATATTATCTGATACTTTCAGTATCTGATTTTGACCCAATAAATAAATATAAAGCAATTTGATGTAGTGAACAAGAAAGAAGGTTTTAAGGCTATCAAAAACACCACACCAAGTATTCATGTAAACTTGGAAACATTAACTAATTTCTTTATGACACTATGAATTGCACTCTTTTGTCTATGAATTTAGTGTTGCCAGGCAAAAAGCAAAAGCTAACATGGGCAGATGCGCTCAGTTCCCTCTAGCAGTTAAAGGAATGGAACTTTTAAGGAAGTTGCGTTATGGTTAAAATATTGTTTTGACCTTAGTGTTTTTGTGTTTGTTTGTTTGACTCATTGTTAAGTGACTCCTGTTTTCTTTTGACATACCTCCCACCACTGAGGGTTTATTTTTGTTTGCTTATTTCCGTGTTCATTTGTTTCAGCACTTCCTTTCTTTCTAACACTACAAGGTATCCCAGATTCTTCTTATACACATCTTGCTTCAAACCTATAATCACTCATTTCTTCAAGGAACACTGGTTTCTTTTACTGAAGAATGGTATTAGAAACCCAGCTGTGTGCACATTGTATAGTTTTATTTTTAATAGAATATTTTTAAAGGAGTTAATTTATTTTGCCTGTAGGGATCTTATTCTTTTACTCTACTCATGGCTTTCTTGTTTTTGTTGGCACTCAACTGTTAACATGTATTGACAGAAAGATTTGAATCAGTAAAGCAATGATTGTATATTTCATAGGTACTGTTATGTGCAGTTGAAGAGAATGTGCCTCATTCAATAAGCTCAGACTACAATTAAAAACTGAAGGGATATTATTTCTTTCATTTCCAATAATGTTTTAGATCAAGCTCTTTTTCTCTTACGTACAGATGTATTATCACAAGACTGTTAGGATTCATCTTTATGTCCCCAATTTTTACCCCTTGATTGAATACAGAACTCTCCTAGATCATATGAGTCTAGATTCTAAAATATTATGATTAATCTATAACTTTAATCAAACACTAAATGAGACTGCTGATTTACAGTGTTTTTTTAGCACCTGCTAGTTCAAGTTTTACTAATTTCTAATTAAACTGAAAAAAGTCCTGCTAAAATATAAGCAACATGAAAACTGATAAATAAATCTGAGAAAAAGAAAAAGCGCTTTATATAATGTTAAAATAGAAGATAAGGCAAGGGATATAGTTCTGGGGCAGAACATTTGACTGTAAAATACAAGATGGATCTCCCTTAAGTATTAATATATTGAAGAAGAGTTGAAAATAAAATAAATTTCGATTTTATGCTCAAAAGATTGTCTAAAAATACAATATCTCTACAAATTAGCTTTTCCATTTTCTCCCTCCTTACTGAGACAAAACTTATGTTCTGGTGCATGGGAATTCTTGAATCAATTGCAGTCATATCATCCTTACTAAACTTGTTCTTTAAATTCTGTATACATTCATCAAGTAATTCATCAAAAAGTTTTGACTTAGCTCAATTGTGTTATCTCAAGGAGATAAGGCCATATTATCCTCCCTAAGAGAATAATCTAGATATTTTATATTATTTTATTCCAAGTATTTCCTTAAAAGTATTTATCACAATCTAAAATTATCATGTTCATTTAATGTAAATTCATTGAGGAAATAGAACACTGTCTTACTCACTGTTGTATTCACTGCTGTATGCATTGAGTAGTACGGTGTTACTGGCATATTTGATTGGGTGAATTAAAAAAGTGAATGGATTGAAAAATAAGAATCTCCATATTAAATAGTATTCAAAATTATAATCATAATTTATGCATTAATAGCAGAGACCAGTTATAAGGCACTCACTGAGCTGATTAATTTGTAGTACCGCACCCCAATAGAATCTCTTTGACTACCAATTTCTATCACTATGCTTTTTCACAAATGCTTAAGCTTTATTCCAAGAAATACTGATTTCAGAAGATACATTTTTTTGGAAGAGATGGATTTCACACTTTAAGTGAACTTGAATTTTAACTTAATGTTAAATGTTCCACCATAGAGATTGACAATTGATATTGGCAAAAGAGAGTCTAGGACTTTATTTAGTAAGCAAGCCTCTTTAATTTTGTGTTTTCTAGGATTTTTCTATTTTATTCAATTACAAACTGTTTTTTTTTCCTTTTAAATATTTGTTGTCATTTCCTTTAAAATATTATATTCCAGAATCTAAAGTAAGGTGTATGCTTAATATGAAAATCTTACTCTTATATGGCTGATTGTTTTTCTAACTTCAAGACAGTTTTGGCATTTATTTCTTTTAAAATTTGCTTTATAGTTTGCAGATAGTCCTTCTGTTTGAAAACACATTTTTATTTTATAGTCCCTTGAACATGACTATCTTTCTCAAATCTATATATCCAGCAAAATTCAAAAGTATACTTAATTTAACTTATTGATAAATCTATTGAACAGGAAACTAGAAACAAAGAACAGATCAAATGGCATACCAAAAGGGATTTTCCTCCAAATTCACATTGATTTATTAATCATGAGAAAACTATTTTCTCAAGTTAAGAACTAGTTTTTTCTCTGGTAGGCTCCTGGTCCTCAGTCTAGTGACCCTGCTGTTGGAAAAAATAAAAAGAAAGAAAGAAAAAGAAAAAGAAAAAGAAAAAGAATGGATTTATTCATGATCAGCAGAGAATTGCAGTTTGGGGTCTGTAACCATGGCAAGCCACATGCAAGTCCTTGCACAGTGATAGAAAAAGCACACTTTTATAGAGGGGAAAAGAAAGTTAGGAGGGCTACTGTCAACAAAGGGTCCATGAATTTCCATTGGCTGAGTTCTTGCCAAGAAAGAAGAGGAAACTTTCTTCTTCCTGTTGGACTCTGCTATACTCACAGGGCATGAGAGCTCTCCTTTCAGATCTCTTTATGTTATTTAGTGATTGCTGTGTTCGTTTGTTTGTTTGTTTATTTATTTATTTTGCATTTTCCCCTTTTGATTAAAATCCTTGAAAGTCTTGCTGATCAAGAGTCAAGTTGTCTAATTTCAGCAGATTTTTGTCCCTCAATGTCAGAAAAGACCTTTCCTGGGTGTAGTGTCTCATGTTGGAGGAAAAGTGCACAGACTGGAAACCTGTAGAGATCACAGTTGAGTAACAAGGAGGGATAAGGGGGAGAACTTTCAGGCACCTTTTATCTAAAGTACACATATTATCAGGACCATAGACATTGATCACCTGAAGTGTAATGTCATCATCAAGGGTTTGGCAGACAAATTTCCCATAGGCTTAAACCAGATATCTTGGGAAAGCTGTCTCATCAGATATTGTCTGCCTCAATTTTAGGAAATTTTCACTTTTGGGTCACTGGATAATGTGCAGGTCCAGTCAGTGTTTTGTGCTTTCTTTATGTGTGTCATTTGACTCCAATTGTCCATTTCTTGGTGTTTGGTGGCACAAGGGTTGGTTAGCATCACCTGATAAAGGACTCTCTAGTGAGGTTAAAGAGAGTCCCTCTGTAGGTCCTTCCCAATAGATGAGATCTCTAGGTTGCAAGATGCAATACTTAAGGTTTTTGTCTCCCAAGAGTGCACTGTGAAAAGATGGCTGTATCAAAACATTGTTATTTTAATAGAAGCAAATCAGCTTTTGCAATATTGGAATATCTTTTCTTTTTTTTTCTGTTGTGGGTCAAAGAAGAAAGGGGCTTAGTGTATTGGGCACTCTGTGACTATCTTAAAAGGTGAGATTTTATGATTCCAAATGTGTGGATGTGAGATTTAGAAGGGACAGTGGCAATGCTTTTGGCCAAAGTATATATAGAAATAGTTTACTATCTATGTTTAAAATAAGTGTACAATCTTAATGTATCAAAATATTATTATTGTATATAAAATAACAATAATGCTTTAATGTCATCAAATGTCAGTGATCAAATTTCTGTCTTTGTATTTATTTCAGTTAATTTGTTGAATTCAAGAAAGAAACAAATATATATTTTTAGAGTATCATAACTTGAGTCTTTTATTAATAGTCATTCTCTCTCTCTTCCTGCTTCTCTCTCTCTTTTGCTTTGTAATTAGTCTATTAAATAACATTGTAGTAACATCCTCATTTTCTAGATTTTGCTTGTTCATGGTTTTATTTAAAATGTTTCTCTGCTTTCTATTTACTAGCATTTAGATCTTGAGATTTTATCAGATTCAGGTGGATTTACTTGTGCACTTTCAAGAGAAGATATACAATGTCTAATTTTCTATGTTTATGTGATATAAATTGCCATTGTTTATTATTACTTAGAACTATTATTTCATTAGGAATTGTAAAGTGCAAATAATCTAGAGTCATTCTCTTTTCATTTATTAGCTAGACTATCTTTATAGGGAAAAAATTCTTTCATCAGCTCTTGTGTTACCTTGAAATAAGTTTCTCACAATAAAGGAAGATAAATCCCTGATTTCTACCACCCCCACCTTTAGTTAACAATATACAAAATATCAATAATATCACTAGCATTGCCTCAAAGTGACCAAAGAAGCTGTATTTTGTTTGTTTCTAAGCCTGGAGACTTAGTGTTACTTACAGACTTACAGTTACTATTGTTATTGAAAACTATTCTATTTTTGGCCAGAGTGAGACTCTTCAAATTATCCGATTCCTTTAAATATGATTGCAGTAATTTTTGCCTTATTCTATGATTATGCTTCAGATTCATCTTCTAAATATTTTGTCCCAATATAGATATTAGCTATTTCTACTAGGACTCCTGACACTAAGAGAAAATGGTATTTGTATACCATAATTAAGACATTAGAGGTTATCATTGTTATTGGGTTTCTAAGCCTTTTCTGTAGAGTAGTCATTCTTATTGAAGAAAAATTACATCATGAGTTCATTCTAATATTTCTTAGTCAAATTTAGGATCATGAGGATTTTACTTAACAATTTTTAAATTGATGATTTATTTTAAAATAAAATAGATACAGAAAAGCACACTGAACAAATGCATAAGTTAATGGAAAAACAATTTTATGTAAATGGATAAATGCAGGTTTTCATTGCAGTCAGAATAAAATATGTGGAAGAATAAAAATTTTTTTAGAGTAGATAATAAATTCAGTTAAGTTAGAGTTGCAATTGAAATACTTTATTGATACATTCTCTTAGGCTGCAGAATTCTATTGTCATCAGAATGAAAGTGGTTTTAACAGAGACATTAGTAAAGTTGAAAATTTCCCTAGAGTTTGTAAAGTAAGATGGAAAAGGCTAAAGTTGGGTTCCTATGAATTTGGGCTGTTTTAAGAATTGAAAAAAGGAAATAGAACCAACTACAAAGATCAGAGCTAACAAAAGGGAGGCATAAATCAAGAGCTTGCAGAGTAAAAAAAAAAAAAAACAAAGAAAAAATGTTATATTGCTGCATAAAAAATAGATTTCTATATCATAACTATGACAAATAAAAAGAGAAGAGTGCTCAGGAAATGGCCACTAGGTGATCATCCATAACAGTATTCAGGAGAATTGGATTAGAGTGGTTGGGTTAGAAGTCACATTTCTGTGGTTGGGACAGTGAATGGGGATAAGAAGAAATTAACAGCCAAGATAACAAATAAACTTTAAAATTAAAAAGCACATTTCAGCCACCTGATTCTGCCCACTTTCCCAGTCATGCTAGTTTTGAAATGGTGTCCTCAGAGAACCTCACCAGGTATCAGAGAAAGCATGCTGACTCAACTTTTATAAAATTTTATATACTAGATTTCCTATGAAGATGCCATTTAAATAAGATTTCTCTATTTTTAAAGCTTTAAACAATTTTTTTAACTTCTTTTAAAGCAGACCAAGAAATGCATGGCTTTAAGAAAGATGTATAAACATTTTAACAAACTTATATACTGAACATTTTTATCCTTTTCAAAGAAAAAAATCATTTTCTTTTTATGGTCTTTGTGTATTATTAAACTCTGTGGTGTAATGTAAATTGTCTAAAGTTTTCTAAAATTTAGAAAATTAAAAATACAGAAAACTATGACATGTTTTAATAGGTAACTAATCAAATCATAAATATCAATTTCTTTAAAAACTAAAGTCATTATAACTTTTCTCACTTATTAGAAAAATATTTTCTTGCAGGTTCTTAAGTACCAAAGTAGAATATTGTTGGAATATTCTCATTTATAAAAATAATATTTGTCAAATATACTTATTTTTTCATCAGTGACAATAGCTGGTAAAATTCTCCATTATTATCCACTATCTTTCATATATGTCTTCTCTTAATGTAAAACAGAAAAGTATATGGATCTATTTTGAAAAAAATGTAAAATGAATTGATAAAAATGAAAATTGTATGATTTAGTTGATAAAAGTTAATTCTAATAAAATTATTTTGTAATAGTCTTTAGATAAACACAATGACACTAAAGCGTCCTTTAAATATATCAATTATTTGAAAAGTAAAACTTTCTGAAAATCCTCCATTGATAAATTGCTTCAGTTTTCTCCCAATATGAACTTGACCTTCTAATTATTATTTGGAAAGGTAAGCCACAGCTTTGCAGGTTATTCTCATAAGATTTATTCTTTTTTTCTGTGCTAAAGATAGTAATCCAAACTTTTTCTTTCCTTCGTGTGTTTGTTAGGTTTGTAGTATTTTTAAATAAGTGTTTTATTAAACAAATGTAATACTGATGTGTCCATTCCCTCCCCTCAGCAGATGCTAAACAGCAGATAGTGCAGGTGATTGCTCATTTATTTCCTTAGAGCAGAATAAAGAAAAAAAAATCCAGGTGTGTTCATTTGTTGACACTACACCTGCATTTAACGAATTAAATAAGTTCAAAAGAGTCTCTTTGAACTTAATTCCACTTATATCAACATAATAAAAGTATTTACTTACAGTCCTCTCTTGTTTGTTTCAGCCAGTTTCCTTGTTACTTTCACTCTTAGTGATCCATGGCTTCTCCTTGGTAATTTTAAATATTTCAGCTATTAAAAGTTGACCAATAAAATATTCACACACACAAAAAAACACATGAACAAAACAAAAGCAGTACATTTGAGTTTACAATAAAACTTCCATTTTCCTCCTATCTTCCTCGCATATATCAAGAAAAACTATTATGTGCCATATGTATATATATATTTATAATACATACATATATAACCACTCATATACACATATTTGTATGTCTAATAAATAACTTGCATATTTTTCTTTTTTTAACATTTTTTATTGATTTATAATCATTTTACAATGTTGTGTCAAATTCCAGTGTTTCGCACAATTTTTCAGTCATTCATGGACATATACACACTCATTGTCACATTTTTTTCTCTGTGATTTATCATAACATTTTGTGTATATTTCCCTGTGCTATACAGTGTAATCTTGTTTATCTATTCTACAATTTTGAAATCCCAGTCTATCCCTTCCCACCCTCTACCCCGCTGGTAACCACAAGTGTGTATTCTTTGTCCATGAGTCTATTTCTGTCCTGTATTTATGCTTTGTTTTTGTTTGTTTTTGTTTTTGTTTTTTAGATTCCACATATGAGCGATCTCATATGGTATTTTTCTTTCTCTTTCTGGCTTACTTCACTTAGAATGACATTTTCCAGGAGCATCCATATTGCTGCAAATGACATTATGTTGTCAGTTTTTATGGCTGAGTAGTATTCCATTGTATAAATATACCACCTCTTCATTATCCAGTCACCTGTTGATGGACATTTAGGCTGTTTCCATGTTTTGGCTATTGTAAATAGTGCTGCTATGAACATTGGGGTGCAGGTGCCATCCTGATGTAGATTTCCTTCTGGATACAAGCCCAGGAGTGGGATTCCTGGGTCATATGGTAAGTCTATTCCTAGTCTTTTGAGGAATCTCCACACTGTTTTCCACAGTGGCTGCACCAAACTGCATTCCCACCAGCAGTGTAGGAGGGTTCCCCTTTCTCCACAGCCCGTCCAGCATTTGTCATTTGTGGATTTTTGAATGATGGCCATTCTGACTGGTGTGAGGTGATACCTCATTGTAGTTTTGATTTGCATTTCTCTGATAATTAGTGCTATTGAGTATTTTTTCATGTGCTTTTTGATCATTTGTATGTCTTCCTTGGAGAATTGCTTGTTTAGGTCTTCTGCCCATTTTTGGATTGGGTTGTTTATTTTTTCCTTATTGAGTCATATGAGCTGCTTATATATTCTGGAGATCAAGCCTTTGTCGGTTTCACTTGCAAAAATTTTCTCCCATTCTGTAGGTTGTCTTGTTTTACTTCTGGTTTCCTTTGCTGTGCAGAAGCTTGTAAGTTTCATTAGGTCCCATTTGTTTATTCTTGCTTTTATCTCTTCTAGGAGAAAATTTTTGAAATGTATGTCAGATAATGTTTTGCCTATGTTTTCTTCTAAGAGGTTTATTGTATCTTGTCTTATGTTTAAGTCTTTGATCCATTTTGAGTTGATTTTTGTATATGGTGTAAGGGAATGTTCTAGCTTCATTGTTTTACAAGCTGCTGTCCAGTTTTCCCAACACCATTTGCTGAAGAGACTGTCTTTATTCCATTGTATATTCTTGCCTCCTTTGTCGAAGATGAGTTGACCAAAAGTTTGTGGGTTCATTTCTGGGCTCTCTATTCTGTTCCATTGGTCTATATGTCTGTTTTGGTACCAATACCATGCTGTCTTGATGACTGTAGCTCTATAGTATTGTCTGAAGTCTGGGAGAGTTATTCCTCCAGCCTCTTTCTTTCTCTTCAGTAATGCTTTTGCAATTCTAGGTCTTTGGTGGTTCCATATAAATTTTATTATGATTTGTTCTAGTTCTGTGAAATATATCCTGGGTAACTGGATAGGGATTGCATTAAATCTGTACATTGCATTGGGCAGAGTGACCATTTTAACAATATTGATTCTTCCAATCCAGGAGCATGAAATATCTTTCCATTTTTTAAAGTCTTCTTTAATTTCCTTCATCAATGGTTTATAGTTTTCTGTGTATAATTCTTTCACTTCCTTGGTTAGATTTATTCCCAGATATTTTATTACTTTGGGTGCTATTTTAAAGGGGATTGTTTCTTTACTTTCTTTTTCTGTTGATTTATCTTTAGTGTAAAGAAATGCAACTGATTTTTGAACGTTAATTTTGTAACCTGCTACCTTGCTGAATTCTTCAATCAGCTCTAGTAGCTTTTGTGTGGACCTTTTAGGGTTTTCTGTATATAGTAACATGTCATCAGGATATAATGACACTTTTACCTCTTCTTTACCAATTTGGATCCCTTTTATTTCTTTCTCTAGCCTAACTGATGTGGCTAGGACTTCCAGGACTATGTTGAATAGGAGGGGTGATAGTGGGCATCCTTGTCTTGTCCCAGATTTTAGTGGGAAGCTTTTGAGTTTTTCACCGTTGAGTACTATGCTGGCTGTAGGTTTGTCATATATAGCTTTTATGATGTTGAGATATGTTCCTTCTATACCCACTTTGGCGAGAGTTTTTATCATAAATGGATGTTGAGTTTTATCAAATGCTTTTTCTGCATTGATTGAGATGATCATGTGGTTATTGTCCTTTCTCTTGGATGTGATGTATTACATTGATTGATTTGCGTATGTTGAACCAGCCTTGCGTCCCTGGGATGAACCCCACTTGGTCATGATGTATAATCATTTTTATGTGTTGCTGGATTCTATTTGCTAAAATTTTGGTGAGGATTTTGGCGTCTATGTTCATCAGTGATATTGACCTATAATTCTCTTTTTTTGTAGTGTCTTTGCCTGGTTTTGGTATCAGGGTGATGGTGGCTTCATAGAATGAGTTTGGGAGTATTCCCTCCTTTTCAATCATGTGGAAGAGTTTGACAAGGACTGGTATGAGTTCTTCTTTGTATGTTTAGTAGAATTGCCCGGTGAAGCCATCCAGTCCTGGACTTTTATTTGTAGGGAGGTTTTTAATTGCTATTTCTATTTCCTTTCTAGTGATCGGATTGTTCAAGTGTTCAGTTTCATCTTGATTCAGTTTTGGTGGACAGTATGTTTCCAGAAACTTGTCCATCTCCTCTAGGTTATCCAGTTTGGTTCCATATAGTTTTTCATAATATTCTCATATGATATTCTGTATTTCTATTTTGTTTGTTGTAATTTCTCCATTTTCCTTTCTTATTTTGCTAATTTGTGCTCTCTCTTTTTTCTTCTTTGTGAGTTTGGCCAGAGGTTTGTCGATTTTATTTACTTTTTCAAAAAACCAGCTTTTGGTTTGGTTGATTTTTTATGGTCTTGTTAATCTCTATTGTATTTAATTCCTCTCTGATCTTTATTATTTCCTTCCTTCTGCTGCTTTTTGGGGCTTTTTGTTCTTCTTTTTCTAATTCATTCAGGTGGTGGGTTAACTTGTTTATTTGAGATTGTTCTTCTTTTTTGAGGAAGGCCTGTATCGCTATAAACTTCCCTCTTAGGACTGCCTTTGCTGTGTCCCATAGGTTTTGAGTGGTTGTGCTTTCATTATCGCTTGTCTCAAGGTATTTTTTTAATTTCAGCTTTGATTTCCTCATTGATCCATTGTTTTTTCAATAACATATTGTTTAATCTCCATGCTTTCCTTTTTTTCTCCTTTGTTTCTCTGTTGTTGATTTCCAGTTTCATGGCATGGTGGTCAGTAAAGATGCTTGACATAATTTCTATCTTCTTAAAATTGTTGAGGTTTCTTTTGTGCCCAAGTACATGATCGATCCTGGAAAATGTTCCATGTGCACTTGAAAAGAATGTATATTCTACTTTTGAGGGGTGTAATGCTCTGAAAATATACACCAAATCTAGTTTTTCTATTGTAGTATTTAATTTCTCTGTTGCCTTGTTTATTTTCTGTCTGGAAGATCTGTCTAGTGATGTCAATGCAGTGTTAAAATCTCCAACTATGATTGTATTCCCATCAATATCCCCCTTTATCTCTGTTAGTAATTCTTGTAAGTATTTAGGTGCTCCTATATTGGGTGCATATATATTAACGAGCGTAATATCTTCATCTTGTATCACTCCTTGAATCATTATAACATGTCCTTCTTTATCTTTCTTTATGGCCTTTGTTTTAAAATCTATTTTGTCTGAAATCAGTACTGCAACACCTGCTTTTTTGGCTTCTCCATTTGCATAGAATATCCTTTTCCATCCTTTCACTCTCAATCTATATGTGTCCTTCTCCGTATAGTGGGTCTCATGTATACAGCATATTGAAGGTTCTTGCTTTATTATCCAGTCTGCCACCCTATGTCTTTTGACTGGAGCATTTAGTCCATTAATATTTATAGTAATTAATGATAGGTGTGTGTATATTGCCATTTTGAACTTATCTTTGCAGTTGAATTGGTATATCCTCTTTGTTCCTTTCTTCTTCCTTTTGTGGTTTGGTAATTTTCCTTTGTATTATCATGGATTTTATTTAGGTTTTGTGACTCCCTTGTAAGTTTTTGGCTTGTGGTTACCCTTTTTTGTACATCTATTAGCCCATTACTACAACTGTTTTTATTAAACTGATAGTGACATGATCTCAAACCCATCCTACTGTTAAAAAATTTTAAAAAAGAAAAAAATATATATTCTATATTTCCCTGCCTCGCTCTCCCACTCTCAGTGATTTGTAAGTCTTCTTTTATAATTTTGGGTTTACTTTATTTGTAATTCATGAGTTATCACCTCTCCAGTTGTGAGTTTCTCATTTCTGTAGCATCCTGCTGCTTTTCTATTTAGTGTAGAACTGTCAATATTTCTTTTAGCGTGGGTTTAGTGTTGCTAAACTCCTGCAGCTTTTTTTTCTGTCTGTGAAACTCTTTATTTCTCCTTCTATCCTAAAGGATAGCCTTGCTGGATAAAGTATCCTTGGTTGCATCTTTTTTTATTCAGGGCTTTGAATATATCTTGCCACTCCCTTCTGGCCTGTAGTGTTTGTGTAGAGAAATCAGCTGAGAGCCTTATGGAGGTTCCCTTGTAACTTACTCTTTGCTTTTCTCTTGCTGCCTTTAGAATCATTTCTTTATCCTTGACCCTGGCCATCTTGATTATGATATGTCTTGGTGTGGATCTCTTTGGGTTCTTCCTGTTTGGGACCCTCTGAGCTTCCTGTACTTGGATATCTGATTCCTTCTTTAAGTTTGGGAAGTTTTCAGTCATGATTTCTTCAAAAACCTTTTCAATCCCCTTTGATCTTTCTTCCCCTTCTGGGACCCCTATTATGCGAAGATTGGGATGCTTTATATTATCCCATAGGTCCCTTATGCTATTTTCATTATTTTTTATTTGCTTATCTTGTAGTTCTTCTGAATGGGTGCTTTCTATTGCCCTGTCTTCTAGATCACTAATTCGTTCCTCTGCATTAACTAGTCGGCTTTGCACAGCTATTAGATCATTCCTCAACTCTGTAAATGTGTTTACCCATTGTACTTGGCTCTTCTTTATAGCTTCAA
The DNA here is from genome assembly GCF_048564905.1 of Vicugna pacos. NCBI lineage: Eukaryota > Metazoa > Chordata > Mammalia > Artiodactyla > Camelidae > Vicugna > Vicugna pacos. The sequence continues at coordinate 23,944,483 of NC_133000.1, read as the reverse complement.
TTTCATTTTTGACATATTTTATATCTCTAAACACTATCTCTTAATTCCTTCAGCAATTTGATCACTCCTTTTTTGAAATCTTGATCTAGTAGGCTATCGATGTCTATTTCATTGATCTTTCTTTCAGGGGATTCCTCTTGTTCTTTTAATTGGGAAAGGTTTCTCTGCTTCTTCATCTTGCTCATACCTCTCTGGCACTGTGGTTTATGGAGTATCAGTTGTCTATTTTGGATCTTAAGGATTTTATCTATCTAATGCCTATTTATGAATAGAACTTAGGAAAAAAAAAGAAAAAGAAAAAGAAAAAAAAGAGAGAGAGAGAAAGATTTTTAAAAGAAGGGAGAAAGAGGGTTTGAAAACAGTGTATAATGAATAATAGAAGAGCGAGTTGAAGCAGAGTATTAATCGGGTTGAGACGTCCTTTTAAAACCTTTAAAAAAAAAAGGGTGGGGAGATGAATAGATGTATTTGAAACCTGTGTCTAATCAATAACAGGACATCAAAACCCAAGAGAAATAGAAATGAATTAAGAAGTAAAAATTAAGAGAGTAATTGAAAATAGAACAGGTAAAAACAAATTAAAAACAAACAAAAAAGGGGTTGTCGGTGTTCACTTGGAGTCTGTGTGCTTTTAATGTGAAGTCCTTCTGTCTTCGTTCTGTTTTGGAAGCTCAACTTGTTTTCATAGTTCCTCCTTTGGCGCACTCTTCTGTGCTGCTCCCAGCACCTGTAGGCAAGCAGATCACGCCTCCTCCTAACACGGGGTCAGATACAGCTCTCCTCTGCTGTGGGTGGGCGGGTCACTGCCCCTCCGGATGCCGCAGTCAGATGTTGCAGACTGGCCAGGCAGGAGGGCGGGTCGTGCCCCCTCCCAGCACCTCGGTCAGGGGCTGTGTTCCTGCCCGACAGGCGGGGGGCCGCTCTCCCTCTACCTGCGCTGCCGGTAGCTCTGCTGCTCTGTGCGGCTGCGGGCTCTGCCCTGGTCGGCGCTCTGTCCTGGTTGGCGCTCCGCGGGTGGGCTCGGGGAAGACCAAGGGACAGCCTTGACCCTGCTCCGAGCCAAGACCCAGCTCCCCGTCTATCTCCATGGAGCAAGCTCTCGGAGGGACCAGGATGGAAGGATCCCATCTGCCCCAGGCTGTAGGCCTGTCTCAGTCTGGCCCTCGAGGCTACCAAGCCCTTCTGTGCGGATGCAGGTCCTGCCCCCGCCCCCGCTCCCGTCCTGTTGCCCAGCGCCAGAGAATATGGCGGCTGTGCCTGGTCCCCGTTTCTCTTCCCCTGAAAAGTTTCCGTGGGTTTTCAGAGATGGGGGCATGCACCCTTCCCCCGAGAGCACATCAACCCTGCTGTTCCATGGAGGGCCCAGGCTGCTCTGTCCTGCACACCCACAGCCACGGTGCCCAGCCCCCTGCAGTCCCCAGGGGCTGCCTCAGCACAGCCGCTCCCGTCCTCCGCCCTGCTTGTTCAGCCCGCCCCTGCCCGCCGCCCCCGGCCCGCGTCCCAGGCTGGGTGTCGGGGGAACGCTCCGTGCCTGTCCAACTCAGTTCTGCCAGACAAGGGCTGCTCTGCACAGATCCGAGCCTCGGAGGCTCCCTCTTCGTCCCGCTGGTCCCCCAGCCGGAAAGGGGAGACCCAGCGAGTGAGCGCCAGTCCTCCCCCGCCGCTCCCTCCCCGCGGGACCCGTCCCGCGCTGCCCTGCCCCGCCCCCTGTTCTCTCCCCTCTCCTTTTCTCCTACCAGATCCCTGGCGTCTTTATCTTTTGAAGAGGGCGATGTTCTGTCGGAGTTACGCAGGTGCTCTGGTTGGCTAAATGGGTCTGTAGATGTGGGTCTTGTTGTATTTGTGGGAGATGGTGTCCCATGAGCGTCCTTCCACTCCGCCATCTTGCCTCTCCTCCATAACTTGCATATTTTTCATACCTACACCAAAACCTTGATTGTTTTTTCTTTATTGATTGCTTTATTTCATTGTACAGATGATTTTACTAATTACTGCTTATCTATTTATTTATTATTTGGTGGGGAAAATAATTATGTTTACTTATTTATTTTTAGAGGAGGTACTGAGGATCAAACCCAGGACCTTGTATATAGTAAGTATGCACTCTGCCACTTGACCTATACTTTACCCCCTACTCCTTACTGTTTTATAAAATCAACAATCATACACAAGACTTGCATACTTATTCTGTGTACTCTCTCTGTTCTGTGGGAATGTTTTTATAGAGAATACAGGCATACTTTGTTTAACTGCATTTCCCTTTATTGTGCTTCACAGATACTGCTTTTTTTTTTTTGTACAAATTTAAACGTTGTAGCAATCCTGTGTGGAGCAAATCTGTTGTCATCATTTTTTTCTAACAACATTTGCTTACTTCACATCTCTGTGTCATATTTTGGTAATTCTTGTAATATTTCAAACATTTTCATTATTATTATATCTGTTGTGATGATCTATGGTCAGTGATTTTGACATTACTAATTGTTTGGCGTGCCATGAACCATCCCTGTATAATGTAGCAAGCTTAACTGATACATGTTTTTGTTCTGACTGCTCCACTGACCAGCGGCTCCATCTTTCTCTCCTTGAGCCACTTTATTCACTAAGACAAAATATTAATAATTAATGTTAATATAAACGTGATTAAGCTTAGTCGGTGAGACATATCAAAAGCTAAGAAAGATAGTCCAAAAGCTAGATCTCTTGTGCCAAATAGTTGGCCAAGTTGTGAATTCAGAGGAAAAGTCCTTAAAGGAAATTAAACATGCTACCCTTGTGAACACTAGAAGTATAAAAAGGTGAAACAACTTTATTATTGATACGGAGAAAGTTTTAATGTTTTGGACAGAAGATCATACCAGCTACATTTCCTTAAGCCAAAACCTAATCCAGAGCAAGGCTCTAACTCTCTGCACTTCTATGAATTCTGAGTGAGGTGAAGAACCTGTAGAAGGAAAGTTTGAAACTAGCAGAGGTTGATTTATGAGGTTGAAGGAAGAAGTCATCTTCATACATAAAAATGCAACATGAACCATCAAGTGCTGATGTAGAAGCTGCAGCAAGTTATCCAGAAGATTCTGCTAGGATAATGAATGAAGGTGGCTACACTAAACAAGAAATATTCAACATAGATGAAACTACCTTATATTAGAAAAATATGCCATCTAGGACATTCATAGCTAGAGAGGAGAAGTCAATGCCTGGCCTCAGTGCTCAAAGCACAGACTGAACTTGTTAAGGGCTAGTGCAGCTGGTGACTTTAAGTTGAAGCCAATGTTAATTTTTCATGCCTGCTAACACACATCCATTCTGCAGCACATGGATGAAGGAGTACTTTTGACTTTCAAATCTTATTTAAGAAATATATTTCATAAGGCTATAGTTGCCACAGAAAATGGTTCCTCTGGTAGATCTGGAAAAAGCAAATTGAAAACCTTCTGGAAAGGATCTACCATTCTAGTGCCATTATGAACATTTATGATTCATAGAAAGAGGTCAATATATCAACCTTAACAGGAATTTGGAAGAAGTTGACTCCAATCCTCATGAATAACTTTGAAGGGTTCAAGACTTCAGTGGAGGAAGTAACTGCAGATGTGATGGAAATAACAAGAGAACTAGAATTAGAAGCAGCACCTAAAGATGTGACTGAATTTCTGATAAAACTTGAACAGATGAAAAGTTGCTTTTTATGGATAAGTAAAGAAGGTGGTTTCTTGAAATGGAATCTACTTCTGGTGAAGATGCTACGAATACTGTTGAAATGACAAAAAAAAAAAGGATTTAGATTATTACATAAACTTAGTTGATAAAGTGGTGACAGGGTTTGAGAGGATTGACTCCAATTCTGAAAGAAGTTCTACTGTGGGTAATATGTCCTCAAATGACATTGCGTGCTATAGAGAAATCATTCATGAAAGGAAAAGTCAATTTTTAAGGCAAACTTTACTGTTTTCTTATTTTAAGAAATGGTCACAGCCGCTCCAGCCTTTAGCAACCACCATCTGATCAGTCGGCAGCCATCAACATCAAGTTTAGACCCTCCACGAGCAAAAGATTATGACTCACTGAAGGCTTAGTTGATGTTTAGCATTTTTTAGCAATAAACTATTTTTAATAAAGATATGTGCATTTTTAGACAGAATGCTATTGCAACTTAATAGACTATTGCATAGTATAAACATAAAGTTTATATGCATTGAGAAATCAAAAACTTGTGTGACACAGCTTATTGTGATATTTGCTTTATTGTGGTGGTCTGGAACTAAATATGCAGTATCTCCAAAGTATGACTGTACAGTGACCCTCAAAGTTTCCCTGATTCCATGATGCCCTAGATCAAGTTAAACAGTATCAACTAATACTCTTCTTGAAATTTTGATAGACTTTACTACTTACTTACTTTGCTTATGTAAGTGTCTATGTTCTTTCCCTTTGCTTTAGCAGTTTTGACAGCTGTGTGTGTATGCAAGTGTGTGTGTGTGTGTGAGTTTCTGTTGGTGTAGCTTGTTCATGTAGTGACTAGCTTATTAGCTTTCTTTTCAATGATAAATAGTAGGTCCATTTAATTTACTTGGTTTCATTGGATTTTACTGTTTTATATTTTGTGAGGAAATGTATTTTAATTAAGTAATATATAAATCACAGGAAATAATATAATCAACATATCCATATACCATTACTTGAGTTAATCTGATACTGAATTTTGCCTTTTTAATTTCTTATAAAACAAAGTATTATAAATGTATCTTACACCTTACTCCTTTTTCCAGAAGTAAAAAAGAAAATTTCTGAGGTTTGTGTTTTTATAAATTATATTGCCACATTTTAAAAACTACATATATTAAAAATCATACATACTGTCATAAATAGATTGTTTATTTAAATACTCAATAACTCTTAAATAAATCAATTTTACCTCATTTATATTTCCCTTATAGTGTTTAAAATGTCTGTAATGCTAAACTTTACATCACACTAGTTTATTAATTTCTAATTGCATCTTTATGATTTGTTATTTTATTATAGTCTTCATTTTGTTAATTTTTTTTACTAAATTAGAATTTAAAATGCTTTATTTATATATTTTATATAGTGTTACTTTGAAAAGGAATTCATCAAAGCAGAGCTTTATTTCATGTTTTGAAACATAGGTTTTTTTCATGGTATTTGTTTTATAGACATTTTGCAATTTCACACTTGTGGTTTTGATTTTTCTTTTCTTACATAATATTTATCTTTAACCTTTAAATTTATTTTGATTAAGATTCTAAAAGTACTGCTTTTATTGTATTGATATTAGGAACTTGTCTTCACACTATTTTCTATTACTCAAGTTTTACTTCATGATTTAGTTTATGATCATTTTTGTCAATTTTTTTTTCAATTAAGATAATCCATTTTAGAGGGGAAGGGTATAGCTCAGTGGTAAAGTGAGTGCTTAGCATGCATGAGGTCCTGGGTTCAATCTCAAGTACTGCCATTAAATAAATAAATATAAACAAATAAATAAACCAAATTATTCCCCCTAAAAATAGTAATCCATTTTTAAAATTGCTATATATTTTGTGTCCAGAAAATAAAATTACCTATTCATCTATCTACCAAAATTTATCTGTCTCTCTATCTATATATAAAGCTACTATATTGAAAGAGCTCAGCTCCATGAGGTTCAAATAGAAACATTATTCTTTCATCCCACAATGTTCAATCAAAATCATTCTATGTAGCTAGGTTTTCATGATTCATAGATGAAAATTCTCTGTAACTTTGATAAAATTCTTAACATATCTGTGCTTCAGTTTTCATTTTGTGATACTAAAAGAATAATAGCAGGCACGTCATAAGGTTTTGTTCAGCTATTTGTAATTTGCTTAGAACAGGGCCTCATAGACGAAGTGTCATATAAATGACTGTTTATAAAACTTGGAATATCTGAAGCATCTCTTTTTTTCCAGCTTGAGTTAATTCAAGTCTGAATCCTTATTTGTGAAGGTGTGAGGGTATTTTTGGAGCCTCATTTCCACTTCCAGGCATTCCATTTCTCTTATTTCTTCCAGTAAATAGCTACTACTTTTTGCCATGTTTTTGGATCCTGGTGAAAGAGAAGTAAGGAAATAGAAGGATCTTAGCTGCCTTGAATTGGCATTAGCAATTTCTGGAATTGGCATGTGTCTCTTCTGCTGTTGGTGTGATTATGTAACTGTGACTCCTTTGATGTTTTTTCACTGACTTCTTAAGACAATGTTCTTAAAGTTGTAAAAATGAGATCTCATTGGTGATTGGAGTGCATAGTGATTAAATTATTTTGGAGAGCTTTTAATTATACCAGAGTTAAAAATACGTGTACTCTATGACCTTTAAATTTCATTTCTCAGGCTCTCCCCTAGTGACACTCTCACACATGTGCACAGGGACAGTAATATGAGAATGTCTATTGAAGCACTCCCTGTAGTAAAGAAAAAGGAGAAACCACCTAACCAGCCCTCAACTGATATTTAAACTAATTTATTCGCATGTTACCTAAACTCTCAATGTAGCTGATTACAATTTCTCCACCATCTTACACTCCTCCTTTCTATAGTATTTTATTTGAAAGCATTGACTCCTTCACATTGTGGAGTCTTTCTCTTATCTGGCTTCTTACCCAGTATATCACTGTAATCCTTAAGGATGCATAGAATTCTAACTCCCCTGTTTTAAAGAGCAAAATACTTACTATTGCTTACTTCAGGTGACTATTACAACAGAAAGTTCTGGATTAGCATGACCAATAAAAAAAATTAAAGTATATTCCTTCTCTATATACATTGACTACATTAAAAGGACTCAATATCTTTTTAATGCTTTTAACATGACCCATGAGAGCCAACGTAATTTGGCTACAGCCTGGATTCTTCATTTTTATATAACATATATCCCATATTAGTTTTCTATAGTTCTGTAAGTGGATCAGTGTTTTTTTTGTGTCATAACCTAAAAATACCTTTACATGCCAATGTCAGCACCCTCATATTTTCCTTCTCTGTCTCTCTCTGTCTCTTACACACACATACACACACATATACACTCACTCATATACCACATACATACACACATACAAACCCAACGTGGTCTGTACTGATACATAATTTTTTAATGGAAGTACTGGGGGTTGAGCGTGCCCTACCACTGAGCTATACCCCTCTCCCTTGATAAGTCTGTATGCCAATATTTAAACACTACTTGTTTGGGGAAGTCTCCTTTGATGATATACACAGCCATAAGCTCTCACTGCAAACTACAATCTGTTTTCTTAGTTATCATTACAACTACAATTGGATAATTATGTTTCAATTACTTTTGTTTTACATCCATCTCTCCCACTAGACTGTGCACATACTGTTAAATAAATGGATGAATGCATGCATGAATGAATGGATGGAACCAGGCCAAACTAAATTTGGATTTACAATTAATGTCAATAAGCCATGGGTTTCTTCTCTGATAAAAAAACTAGGATAATACTACGTATTTTACAGAACAGTGAGGGATAAAGCATGTACTGTGCAGTAAAATATATAATGTATATGGAGTAAATTGATAAATTACTGTCTCACTCTTAGGTACTAGTAATAATGTTCCTTTTTCTTTCTAGAAACTCTTTCAATACCAAAAAATGAATCATACATTTACAATAAAATGCCATATAAGAGATTAGATAATCTGAAATCTCTCTTACTGGAAACATTTAGAAATGCTTCATAAAGTTCCTTTAAATAACCAACCAAAATTATCTAATTTTCAAAGAAACTAAGGGAAATTTCTCAGGGTTAAAATCAAGTGAGAAAAAGAACACTGAATATCCTGAATATTTTATGGTGCAGGTTGTTAATTTCAGGAAACTATAAGCTTAAGTTTTGATGCTTTACTGGGAGCAGGAATTGAAACTTTGAACACGAGGAATGCTGGAATTGAAACTTTGGGAGCAGGAATTGAAACTTTGAACACGAGGAATGCTAAGAAAAAAAATTTTTTTTTCTGAGTGCAGTCCAAAATAATGAGCTCACAATCTAAAATTATAAAACATATGAGGAAAAAACCTTCTCTGGGTTACAGTTAGCACATATATCAAATAAATCAATGGACAGCAAACAAAAACAATTTCTTTAACAACTTGAACAAAATAGACAAAATTATGCAAGTTTATAAATGAAATGCAGGCAAGATACACATAAACAATAACAAGATATAAAATGCTTGTTTATAATTCTTAAAATATAGGATTATTAAATACTAAAGAACACATGCCCTAATCACCCAAACCATCAAGATGTTATATTACATGGTTGAGGTAAATTAAGTTTACAGATAGAATTAAGGAATTAATTTGCTACATCAAAAATAAGTAATTAATACAGTTGTAATGCATCTTTGCCCAGATATTCGTAGGGTACTTTAGTGACCTCACAAACAACATTTGCAGGCAAGACATTAGCCACATGCAACTTCCTCCAGGAGCACAGGTATGATATGATATCACACTGGTGATGTCTTCCTCTGAAGATAATCATTTGAACACTAATTCAGAATATGCAAATACTCAAAAACTATCTCCCTCTAGAAGGGGATGGACAGTTACCTGACACATAGTGCAACCCCACCATCTCAGTTAAGTTCCTCAAAAATTATTTGGTGAAAGGGCTACTCCATCTTTGACACTACCAATTAATAGTCATTGACTCTCTCAGCACCTGTGACATTAATACAAGCCCAGGATCTTTTGGTCCCTTTTGAATTCTAGAAGCAACATACTCTTAGGTCCATGATATTTTAGAGAGACAATTGCTGGGCATATACTGAGTTTTCCTAGAAAGAGTATGTGATGGGCCCTGAACCCCTGACCCTCTGTGCTTAGCTCCCTGTTACACCTTGAGTTACTGAAGGAATACCCGACATATTAGTCATGGCCTCCAAAGCCTGTCTACTATGGGATAGAGCCAACCTGGGCTCTCTGGCATACTTAATATGCAGGAAGAATGGCCTTCTTGTCTTCTGTCCTTTGCCAGTCCCAATGCTGGAGGAGGTCACCCTTTTCCCAGACTCTTGATACTGTGATTTGTATGTGTTCACCCAAAATTCGTATGTTGAAATCCTAACACCCAATATGATGGTATTAGAAGGTGGGGTCTTCGAGAGGTGCTGAAGTCATAGATGTGGACCCTCATGACAAGGCTCAGTGCCATTATAGAAGAGACCCCAAAGAGCTCCCTAGGGCCTTCTGTCTTAGGACACAGCTAGAGGTCTGCAGTCTATCATGTGAGAGAGGGGCTCCACTAGAACCTGATCATGCTGGTACCCTGACCTTGGACCTCCAGCTTCCAGAACTGTGAGGAATACATTTCTGTTTATAAGCCACCTCGTCTCTGGTGTTTTACGATAACAACCTGAATTGACTAAGATGGTTGATTACCTAGGAAGCTGTTTGGGATCAACTAAGTGAATCAAAGGGAGTTGGCACACTTTATAGATGGTATCACCATCATTAAACACTATGAAGCTCATTGGAGAGTTTCTGCTTTTTCATCCCTTAATCAGGACATCCTGAATAAAGGACAGGACCAGGGTTAGCACCACTAGCCAAACATCAAGCAGGCATATTGGCAAGGATGCTCTGTTCAAAAATAAGCCTTATATGCACATTTACACAGTTTTTTTTTTTTTTGGCCATCTCCAGGCCAGTGAAAGCAGCAACGATTTTTTTTTTTTTATTTTAGGGAGCCCTGGTCTTGCCTTACAGATACTCAAAATATAAATCAAGGTCATGCATATCTCTACACCTACTAACACAATGATAAATAAAGTGGGAATAAAGTGGTCCAGACATCATTGACCAAGGCACTAATTTTACTTCACAGAATACACAGTGCTGGACTCTAAAATGAGGCTTCCAATGCAATTGTCACTTTCTTTTACCAGTTTCAGTCTACAGGCCTTAGAGTGTGTAATGACGGCTTACTTAAACAAGTTAAGATTCAACTAAATGGAACATGACACAATTCATTCACTAGTCAACCATCAGAAATTCATTGAAATAATGAATCTGACAATTTTTTGGTCTTTGGCTGCTCATAACTTTTACGCCTCACTCTTCCTTCTTCACATTTTGTTCCATAACTAAGAAAACTGATAAGAAAGTTCTAGTGTTCCCTTCTCTGGTGCCAGCAGATGTTTAAAGTTTAAACCATGTGTAGGAAGACCTTGCCTTGTACCACCATAAAAACCATGTCAGTCTTCTTTGCCTGCTTTCTCAAACCGGTTGTGGACCAGCTTGGGAAGTTTGTCTTGCTTTCGTATAATGTTTATTACATGGCTATTAATGTGGTCAATGCCACTCTTCACACTAAAACCTAATTTTGGTCAAAGATTCATAACTCTTCTGCGAGGTGATCATAAAACACAGGGTATATAAAAATTTACTGAAACTCAATTGGGCAAAGACAGAAAACCCACAAGATAATGGGTAATTGATCTGTTCAGAAATTTTAGGAGAAAAAACTTGAGTAAACAACAAACATAAACCTCCCAGGTAACCATAGATATGTTAATTAATACCATCAGGGCAATCAGGGTATATTTTTATATTTCATACTGGAAAAAAAAAACTATTCATTAAATATAAAGTTTTTGCTAGAATGGAGATCAAAAAGAAACCTCAAATATTGTTAGTTTTATCAAAGCTCAGTACAAATTTGTTATTGAACAATGTCTAGCTAATTTAAAGAGGCATAAAATATATGACTAAGATGACTCTGAACATTGTAGGGGAATAGTCCCAGTATTTACCTGTTTTCCTGGCATAATAATTAATAGCCCCTCTCTTTATTCTAAAAATGATCCCACTTTGGGGCAATAAATATTAAGTCATCCTATTATACTGTATTTACACTATTATACGTATCTTAGAGAGATGTACACTCAAGTGTGCAAATATAAATTTACAAGATTGTTATTGTGGCACTATTTTTCAAAGAAAAATTACAAATATCATCTATTTTATGTGGGTGTTACTGTGTTTAGTTAAAACAGAAAAAAAAATACTAATCCTTAATTGCTTTAAAAGCATCTTTGTGACATGGTACCAATTATTGATATACATGGGGAAAACTTTGGGTGGGATTTTTAGGAATGCACTCTGAAAGGAAGATCAGCTGGCCCCTACTTTTATGTGCTATGCTTTTTTCATCCTGTTCCTTTCAAAATGATCGAAATGGAATCTCCATAATTAAGCTAAGAGGAGAAGGCCAACAGAATCACACAGCTTTCAGTACTGATGTCCGTGAGCTGTGGATTCAGTACCAGCAAGCAACTAACTCCCAGTGGATAAGAATTACTTAGAAAAAGTAAATTCCTTTCGGTTAGGTTACTGTTACTATTTTTTTCCCCTGTAATATGCAATCTAAGTATCCAAATATTGAATAGAATAAAAAGTGTAACATAGTCACAGAATGAATCATTATACAATGATTAAAATGAATCAACCAGAGTTACATTAACAGCATGGACATATTTGTTTTTTAAGTTGTGGAACAGTAAATCAAATATTTATACAGAAATTTTAGATATGCAAAAATATTCTACTATATTCATTGATATATTTATATGTCAAAGACTTATATAGGATATTTGGCAAAACTTATCACCAGTAATACCATTCTTATCTGAGGAAGGAAAGAGAATAGAGATTAAGGAGAGGTATCCAATGACTTAATTTTTTTATGGCTAATTCTTAATTTCTTTAAAAATAGTAAAAGTGAAACAAACAGGGCAAGACCTAGCTCATTTTATTTTTACATTTTTTTATTGAGTTATAGTCATTTTACAATGTTGTGTCAAATTCCAGTGTAGAGTACAATTTTTCCATTATACATGAACATACATATATTCATTGTCACATTTTTTTCTCTGTGAGATACCACAAGATCTTGTATATATTTCCCTGTGCTATACAGTCTAATCTTGTTTACCTATTCTGCATATGCCTGGCAGTATCTACAAATTTTGAACTCCCAATCTGTCCCTTCCCACCCCATCTCCCCCTTGGCAACCACAAGTTTGTATTCTATGTCTATGAGTCTGTTTCTGTTTTGTATTTATGTTCATTTTTTTTTTTTAGATTCCACATATGAGCTATCTCATATGGTATTTTTCTTTCTATTCAGCCATAAAAAATGACAACATAACGCCATTTGCAGTAACATGGATGTCCCTGGAGGGTGTCATTCCAAGTGAAGTAAACCAGAAAGAGAAAGAGAGAGACCTAGCTCGGCTCAGTTGTCATTATATAATAATTAGTTATTTTATTAACTGTGTTTTTATTTTTGCCTTTTGTTATAGTAACTGATGATAAAAGATAATTGGATTTATATAAAAATTGTGTACAGTTTTTGAGAGACAAAGGTCAAAATCCTTATTCACTACTCTGTGATTTCTTTTGAGTCTAATATCTTGTGTGATATAATTAGAGAGGAAATGTTACTGTTCCTCAAGGTAGGGTTTTGATCAGACTATTATACTTAAATGGAGTTCAACAGAGAGTTCTATATTTTATGTAAGTATATATACAAGGAAAACTACAAGCCATTTTATCATGGTTAGTTTTCAAATGATACTCATTAAATCTTAAGTGTTTACATATCTTGCTCTTTCCTGGAACATTTGATCTATATAATTTCCCAGGGCTGCTGTGTAATTAATTCTATATTCAATGGTCTGTTTACATATTGATAATTATTCTGTTTACTTTTTAAAAAGACATTTTGCTTGTCAATTATCATGTGTTTTTCTCCTTCAGTGAAACTCTGAAATTCCCTAGTAGATGAAAAGTATTAATATAAACTATAAAAAATGATTGTATGCATTTTAATTATTTCTTGTTATAGAAACACTCACACATTTTACATTAAATTCATGTTATTAAATAAGTGGAAACTACACAGAGGTTTTTTATTTTACTTTATTATTAGCTAAATCAATATCATGCTGGTAAATATCATCAGCTGTTTCATCACTTTTATCTAAATTAGAACAAACAGTAATACTCCATTATCATATAAAATAAAGTGTGAACTAAATAATCATTTACTTCAAATGCATCTAAATGTATCCCTATTATCCTCCTGCATTCATTTGCAGAAATGGGAGCATATATTTTCTTTATGTATTTGTGGGATTCTAGCCCTTCCTAAATTTAATGTAAGTGATTCAACACCACAGATTTTGCAGATACGTACCCACTCACCTACTTATTAAAGAATAATGTGAGTGATGAGACCTAACATTTAGTCCACTTTTCTAGTATTTTCTGATTAATAATTGGTATTACTGAATTTCTCTAGTAAGCGATACATTGTTTTTTGTCTCTCAGGGCTCTCAAGAATTTCTCTTTAACTTTGGCTTTTAACATTGTAACTGTCATGGATCTGGTTTGAATCTCTTTCAATTCACCTTTCTTGAAATTTGCTGAGTTTTTGGTATATATGAATTAATATTTTTCTTCAAATTATGGGACACTGTCAGCCACTGCCATTAATTCCTGGCATATTATTTTCTACCAGTTTCCTTCTCATCATTCTTTATTATAGTTCTATTACTCATCTCTTGGTGGAATTAATGGTGTTCTACGTTTCTCTGAGGCTCCGTTTATTTCTCTTTTGCTCTCTTTTTCAGATTGCATAATCTTGACTGGACTACCTTCCTGTTCATTAATTCTTTTCTGCCAGCCAAAGTCTGTTGAGACATGAAATTTTTCATTTCATTTATTGTACTTTTTAAATATAGAATTTACATTTGGTTCTTTTTTTTTAAGCAATGTCTTTAGTGTTATTCTCTACTTTATCCTAACCCTAAGGTGACTGGGGACCCAGTAATCTCAGTCTGCTTTGACTGGGCAAAGCTTCTACCCTATAAGTGAGGGTGGCTGCTGGTGTAACAGGATATTTAAGATCATCAAATAAATAGTAGAAACTAATAAAAAGCATGCATTATATATATATATGTGTATTTCTTTATATTGTGACAATTAAAATAATATATTTTGGCGTAGGATTTTTGTAATGGCAGGAAAAAAGAGATCAATAGACCTCTTCATCAGAAGAACAGTTTCGTTAGTGAAAACTATAAAAATAAAGTCATTTAAAGGCTGTGGAAATTGTCCTAAGGGAATACAGTAAGTGAAGAATCATTCATTCCATCTACAAAATCCCACTGAGAACAGCAAGAGCATCTGAGGCGTGTGAGGCAGGACCAACTCCCTTAGCTCTGTGCCAGGGAAACGTTATACAAGGAACTCTACTTTTGGTAGGTGTAGCCAAGAAAGTGGGGACTGTTTTACATCTCAGCTGCAGTCTGATCCAGGTGCTATGATTTCAACCTGAGAAAGATAGGTTTCTGAGATTCTCACCACCTACCCTCCCAAGAGCGTGTAGCAGAAACTGCTGCAGGGCAGTTCTGTTATGGGGATGGAGTCTCCTGTGTCCCATCCAACATTGTTTCCTATCTTCCTTTATATTTTTAAATGTTTCCTTTGGTTCTTTGAACATATTTAAAATAGCTGCTTTGAAAGATTTGTATCCTAAATCCACTCTTGAGATCCTTCAGTCAGTTCCTATTGTCTGTCCTTTTGTTCTTGGGCATGGTTCACAGTTTCCTACTTTGTTTTGGTTTTACACAGTAGCCATCTTCGTGTGTGTAATTGACACTTGGCTGAGCCCCTTCCCCAAACCCCTGCCACCCTTATTAAAAACCAACAACCACCAGATTCTCAAAGTGAAAAGTCCAATAAAGCAAAGGAAAGCAGATAAGCAAATAAAGAGTGGGGAATGTGACGAGGCATAGCTAGATGAACTAGTAGAGCTTCGCGGAAGTTTGATGACGCTGAGGGAAAGATACATTCTTCAGCAGACTGTGAAGCTCATAGAAGAAACTGGACACCTTCATTATCACAAACACAACATTTGATTTTGACCTCTCCTTGCTGGACAAAACCACGGTCCGTATACTACAGAGTTACCTGGAAACATCTGGAACAGCCTGAGGATACAACAACTGGATGAATCAAAAATGATTGGTTTTTATTTATTTATTTTCTTGGTTGTGATTTTTTTTTCTTGTTTGTTTATATGAGAACACTCAATGAGGCAACCAAAAGAGAAAAAATAAAAATCAAACAACCACAACAACAGAATGTTATTTTCTCTCTTATCACCTATTTTTACTTTCATAGCAATTGTTATAATGTAGTATAAACTGTTTTGCATATAATTTGATGGGACACTTTCTGTTTCACACAAGAACCATGTTCATTTATTTACCACATAGTGTGTGTGGATTTACAATTTAATTGGATGAGTGAATAAGGAAATGAATGAATAAGTGAATGTATAATTTTGCTATAAATCTGAACTACGTAAATTTATAGCAAGTATGACAAAATTTCACATTTTGACTAGTGTGGTGTAATACTAATGTAGTGTCACCATTTGTGAGAAAATTGTTTTTGGATAGAGCTACCTTGAAGGTAATGAGGTTTAAGCTTCAAGGCCTCTCACTTGAAAGAGTCCCTATATATATATAGTATATGAGTATATATGTATCATGTGAGTACATAAACTATGTAGTTTGCAGTATATGAGTAAAATATATATATATATATATATATATATAATATAAGTTAATGTAATACTTAATTATTTAAATCTATACACTGCCAAATGTCAATTAAAAGGAGTTTGGATTACTCTTCCATGTCTTATTATCCAAATAAATGTACATATTTTACAGAAATAATGATTAAATAAAATTAAAATATAATTGAAAACACTATTTTAGTTAAGACCCAAAGCATAAACTGAAAAGATGTCCACACTTTGAAATGCCAAAACATCTATATACAGGAAATAGAAACCAAAATTTTGATAGTCAATTTATAAAGACAAGGGGTGGAATCATGATAGTTACTAATCTATACATAATGAGAAATTACAACAAAATATAAAGAGCATTGTGAAAATCAGAGCACTAACAAACTAGAAATGAAAAAGCAGAAGGAATATGCAAGTAACAGTTAAGTAAAACATAGTTTTAAGGTCTACACAGCACATTAAAAAAACACCGATAACAACACAGTTATTTCATTCACAAAATGTTAAATGTATGGTTACCATATGACCTAATAATTACACTAGGAGGTATATTCCCAACAGAAATGAAATACTCATGCCCAGAAAAATTTATATATGAAGGTTCATAGTATTGTTACTCATTACAGCCCATAGTGGAAATAAGTCATGTTTCCATCAGTGGATGGCTGGATAAACAAAATGTTTTATGTTCACCTAATGGAATGTTATTCAGCAACAAAGGTCATGTACTGATATACACTACATGACAAAACTTGGAATAATTATGTTAATATTATGAAATCTTATGTTAAGTGAAAGAAGCAAGTCAAAAAAGAACACATATTGTATGATTCCATTTGTATGCAGTTGAATGAAAGGAAAATCGATGGAGGCAGAATGTAGTTTAGTGGTTGTCTAAGTGTTGGGGTACTGGAGGTAAATGGTGTTGACAACTAAGCAGTATTGTTTTTCTTTTGTGAAAATGCTGTTGACATGTTGTTTGCAACTCTACGAATATACTAATAAACTTTGAATTATACTCAAAAGAATATTGATAACAGCTTCATTTTGAGGGATTATTTAACTTTGATAGGTGCAGTGAACTTTGATATTTTTATTGCAATACAGGTTATGCTATCTTAATGTAAAGTTCATAATAAGCCAATTTATAGAAGCCGACAGCAAACTAGCAAATGTATCAGAAATTAAAAATTATTTAAGAATAGTTACTAGATAAGGATAGTTAAAATAGCTTGAAATCTTTCGGCCCAGATAATGAAAAGACTTGAAGAAATTTTGACAAGTCTAAAAATGTACATGGCATTACCAATTAAAAGTTGCAAAGCTGAGGGAAATTTGTCTAAGCCATCAATAGTAATAAACAATATTAATTAACCATGCTGAAGAAAAGATTGAATTTTCTTCCTTTTCTCTCTGTGGAATATTATATTTTACAAATTTGTTGTATTCTGAAGAGAAAATCAAAAAATAGGTAACCAAAATGTGGGGAAAACATAGTTATTCCACAAAGTTAATACCTTTTGTTTTCTTCTAGATTTCATGGTTGTGACATGTATAAGCTTTTCATAATTTGCTCTTTGTTGTGATTTATTTGATTATCTCAAATATTCACTTTCATATATAATTTACCATTCATAATTTTACAGACTATGAAATTATACATAACTAGAGTCCCACAAAATCTGGATATGGCCCAGTGTGGTGTTAGATTATTTAATAGATTTTCACCTTTCACCCTTTCTTGTAACATGCAACAAAACATGCAACAAAAAACATGTAACATGAATTTATAAAGCACAGATAGGGCACTTTCCCTGCGTCTGTAAGCAATAGGATTTTACCCATAGATGACTCCAAGGTCACTCAGTTCTCAAAAGCCCACGTCAAAGAGATTCATATCCTAATTCTCACTGAAAAATTCCCCTCAGTCTGCAAGTGATACGATAAACAGAATAGGATGATGATCAGCAAATTTATGAGATCCTGAAACCTGAGACAGTTTGGTGATTTGAAACTGCTGGTAGAGACCAAAAAGCCACCAATTGTCTCAAGGACGATTGGGTTGGTTTTGATATATACCATCGTAAGAAAACCCTACTGATGACAAGATTGCCAAATCAGCAGAGAACATTAACACCACTCTAATTAAGGAGACATAGTGGCTCGCCTTCCCCTGAATGCACCCGATTGTACCTTTCATAGCATCGCCAAACCTTGCTGTCAGATCAGCTGCCCTCTGCTGGCTGGAGATATTGTGTCTTTTTTTTTTTTTTTTTAGCATTTTTTATTGATTTATAATCATTTTACAATGTTGTGTCGAATTCCAGTGTAGAGCACAATTTTTTCAGTTATACATGAACATATATATATATTCATTGTCATATTTTTTTCTCTGTGAGCTACCATAAGATCTTGTGTATATTTCCCTGTGCTATACAGTATAATCTTGTTTATCTATTCTACAATTTTGAAATCCAGTTCAGGATTGGAATCAAGTTGAAAGTGAGAGGAGGAAGGCCTGAGAGAAATAAGGGCACAAGAAATGATGGGAACATGTTCACCTCAAACTGCAAATCACTGAAGCCCTAACTCTATCACGTGCTGGGTGAAGGGGGGAAACTTAAAATCAGATGTGAAATTGAATCTTTAAAATGCAAAATACTTCACCTTGATAATAGAAATTGACAGAAAATATACAGAATTGCCCTGGGTTAACATTTTACTCTCATTGTTCTTATGAAGCAAGTAGGTGATTCCTCAGTAGAATACAGGGGGTAGTTGTTACTGAGAAAAAACAGAAAAGCATTCTAGGTTTATAATCTGATAAGTTAACAACAACAATAAGCACTTAATATAAATGTGAAAATATTTTAGTAATCTTATACTTAATTGCAGACTCAGATTGTTACTGTTTAGATACTTATAAAAACAGAGTAAATATGCTTCAAAATTTTATTTCAATGAACGGTTGTGTATTAAATATCTGGTAGAAAAATATTGATAAAATATTATGTTATTTTAAGGGAGGGAACTATTTTCTTTAGTTATGGTTATTAGAAAAGTGTTTGTGGATTCTGACCTTGAAAGATTAGTGGATTATGAATTTCTGGAGAGTTGATAGACTATAATGTGTAGGACAGAGATATTAAATGACAGATACAGTTTCTGTGAGAGATTAATGTTCATGAAGGAACTATAACTAAATTTACTCAAACCAAATTTATTATAGTATTTATTTCTTTGCAGTGCAAATGATAGAATTAAAGATATGTAGGCTTATTTCAAGTAATAAATGCATTTTACATGCTTAGGTTTGTTATTGCACCATAGTAAAAAAAAAAAAAAAGAAAGGCAAAGTTTTATGTATTTTATTTACATATCCTTTTTATTGCTATTTAATTCATAAAGCACCAATATCTATATTAAAAACATTTTAAATAAGCTATGGAGCACATAGCTTTGCTATCAAACTTTAAAAGGGGGCATGAAATTAGATGACGACTATACACATGATCTAGAGATGAAAACAATTATCGACAAGGACTCATCAGCCAGAAAACAAACCCTTCAATTGATTAAAATGCTGCCTGCATTGCTCCCCTTCACGAAGGAAACACAAAAGATAAATTGTACCATTTCTACTCACTTCCTAAATGGGATCTTAGAAGTTTACTTAAAAGAATCCCTGGGAATGAACAGCAAGAATTCTCAATTATTTTCTAAACATAAGCATAAGAAACTTCTCTAGGGTAGAAATAAACTGAGCAAAACCCGTTCTCCTTGAAAACAGTCCTTAGCTGGAAACAGAGGTAATTTCCTGTGACAAAAACACTCTTGCAAGAAACACAATAAAGAAAAACACTTATCTTCCTATACTTGCTTTTGTTGATTTAAAAGTGTTTGGCAAACATCTTGAACCTATTGGAATTTAATTCGTATATAAATTATTCCAGATGAAAAATAAATGTTCTTTTAACCCTGAGTATTTTAAAGAACATTTATGAGAAGTTAGGTAAAAAATACATTAATTTTTTCATTTTGTCAGTTGCAAGCTTCATCTTTTCAAAGGTTGCCTCCTTATTTCAGAATATATGTTTGAAAAATATAAAGGTCTTGTTTCTCTAATTTGCTTTTATTAGTGCATAGTAAAGCAGAAATTTAGGTTAAAATGCTAAAATAATTATGTAGGCTGCTTATACAACACCAGTGTATTAATGTGGGAAAATAAAATAAATTTACCAGACTAATGCTTATACTACACACATTATACATGTATCAATGGACACCTTCTGTTTTGCAAAGTTACATTAGTGTACATATATTCATGGATGTGTGTCATTATTTTGTTTTAAGGATATAATTTATTTTTGTTAAAAACTGTTTACATACACTTACTATAATTTCCATGACAGAACTTTGAGTTGACAGAGTTTGAATACAACATAGTGTGAAATGGGGTTACATTTGCAATTAAGAGATAACAAATAATAAATCTACATCAACCTTAATCAAAATAACGTCATAAATTGTGGGAATAAATTGATGAAATTTTTGAAATGTGCAAGTATTTCATGCCTAATAGAAATGAGAGATTATATTTCAGAAATTATATATCAAAATGAAACTTTTTCGAAAACAACTGTGTTCTGAAAGGTACACAACTGAATAGTGTGGTAACTGTGGAAGCTTCTATGTATGTTTTATAAGTATACGTTTGCTTTGTAATTGTTGATGAATGTTTTAGTATTGTTTGAATTACATATTTTTAAAGTTTTCTATTAAAAAATTCTGGGGCTTAAAATGGTACTTAAACAAGATTGCTGAGAAGGCTGATCTATGTATTTGAAAAAGGAGGTCTCTTTGAAATAGACTACAATACTACAATATACAAGGTGCATTCATCATAAGTGGATTTTCCTTGGGTGAACATATCATTGTAACCAGCACTGAGATCAAGAAACAGAACATTGCAATTACTACGGAAGTCTCCTTCCAGTCACCACTGCTTCTCCAAGGGTAAACTATATAGTCACCTTTAAAATGTAGATTACTATGAACTGTTTTGAAAATTCATCAAAATGAAATCATACAGCATATCGTTCTTAGTATCTGGCCTCTTTAGCTCAATTTTATTTTTGTGGGAGTCATCGCACTATCATACGTAGCAACAGATCGTTATTCCCATCAGTTTGTAACATTCTAAGGAATGAATATATGCAATTTATTTCTCCACTCTACTGTTGATAGATGCTTGGGTTGCTTCTAGGTTGAGGCTGTTATAAATAATGCTATACTAAACATTCTATTGTATGTCTTTTGGTGACTACATATATGAATTTCTGCTTGACATATATGGAAGATTAAAATTTCTGAATCATAGAACATAAATATTTTGTTTTAGTAGGTATCACCAAGAAGCTTTCCAAATTGGTTATCCCAGTGATGAGTGAATTTGACTGATAATTAGTGAAAAATGAACTTGAACATTTTCATGTGTTTTTTTTTAATGATTCCAGTATCCTTATCCTGAAGTATCAACTCAAGTTTTGCCCATATTTATTGTATTATATATGTATTTGTCATTGATTTGTAAAGCTTTTTTTTTTAATTCAGGACACAGTCCTTCATATAAGTTACATATATCTTATATAGATTACAACTTGAGGCTTTCCCAAATGGTGTCTTTTAACAAATAAACTCTCTTCATTTTAATGTGACTCAAATGATCAATCTTTTTTTAACTTTTTTTTTATTGAGTTATAGTCATTTTACAATGTTGTGTCAGATTCCAGTGTAGAACACAATTTTTCAGTTGTACATGAACATATATATATTCATTGTCACATTTTTTTCCCACTGTGAGCTACCACAAGATCTTGTATATATTTCCCTGTGCTATACAGTATAATCTTGTTTATCTATTCTACATTTTGAACTTCCAGTCTGTCTCTTCCCACCCCCTGCCCCCTTGGCAACCACAAGTTTGTATTCTATGTCTATGAGTCTGTTTCTGTTTTGTAGTTTTTTTTTTTTTTTTTTTAGATTTCACATATGAGCAATCTCATATGGTATTTTTCTTTCTCTTTCTGGCTTATTTCACTTAGAATGACATTCTCCAGGAACATCCATGTTGCTGTAAATGGTGTTATGTTGTCATTTTTATGGCTGAATAGTATTCCATTGTATACATATACCACCTCTTCTTTATCCAGTCATCTGTTGATGGACATTTAGGCTGTTTCCATGTCTTGGCTATTGTAAATAGTGCTTCTATGAACATCAGGGTGCAGGTGTCACTTTGAAGTAGGGTTCCTTCTGGATATATGCTCAGGAGCAGGATTCCTGGGTCACATGGTAAGTCTATTTTTAGTCTTTTGAAGAATGTCTATACTGTTTTCCACAGTGGCTTCACCAAACTGCATTCTGACCAGCAGTGTAGGAGGGTTCCCTTTTCTCCATAGCCTCTTCAGCATTTGTCAAATGATCAATCTTTTGGTTAGTAATTTGTGAGTCCTATTTGTAACCATAGAATTATTCTCTATATTCTAGACCTAACAATTTTTCTTTCACAGTAAATCTAAATTTCATCTGGAATTAAATTTTTAATGTGATGTGAGGTAGGTTTCAAGATTTATTTATTTTCCAAATGGATATCCAATCAACCCAGCACCATGTATTTAAGAAGTTATCTTTTACCCACTGCAGTATGAGAGTACATTTATGAACTCTATTCTACTGGTCAATCATTGCTTATTTGTGCCAACTTTATACAGTCTTATTCACTGAATACACAAATCTTTTATACCTGTTACAGTAAATCCTGCAGATTTCTTTTATATCTGAAGATTCCATTGGTTATATGTTATCTTTCTATCTATATATCCATCAATCTGAATCGTCAGATTAAACAAAAATTTGCATTAATCACACACACATACATACACAGATACATATTTCTCCATTTGTTTAGTTCTTTAAAATCTTCCTCAGTGATGGTTTATGGATTATGTTTTTATTCTTAAGTATGTAATATTTTTTATGATATTGAAACTGGTGTTAGTTTATACTTGCTCATTCCTAGCATGCACATGTGTATCTGATATGTTTTTCGATTTCCAACACTTTATTGAAGTATAATTTACATACAATAAACTGCACCTATTTAAAATGTAAAATTTGACAAAGCTTAACTTATATAAACATTCATAAGAGAGAGTCTCCAGAACCCCAGAATCAATGTGTTTGTCACCCACAAAACTTCCTTTATATTCTTTTGTAAATCATTTCTCCTATTTCCTCACCATGAACCCAATCATCACTGATCTGCATTCTGTCACAACGGATGAGTTTTGCATGTTCTAGATTTTTATGTAAGTGAAATCAATACGTGCTTTTAGTCTGAGTGATTTTACTTCTCTTATTTACTTAGAGATTCATCCATGTGGTTACATATATCAGTAGATCATTACTCCTAATTGTTGAATATCACATTGAATATTATTATGTGTATATATCATATTTTTTTATCCATCCACCTACTGATGGATGTATGAATCATTTTCATATTTGACTATTATGAATAAAGCCACTATTAACATTTGTAATCATATCTTTTTGTAAACATATGCTTTTATTTCCTATGGAATAAGATCAATTTGAACAAAATAAGTAGCTAGAGTATAAGTATTTCTCTTTGTGCTAAGTATATTAATTTTTATTTTGTAGTCTATTGACCTAGTGAATTACAGTGATTATCAACTTTACACATCCTTTACCCTCAAATATGTTTCTGTTCATAGTATCCATGTCAAGCCAGAAAGCCAGATATCTAGGATAAATTTTATTAATTGTTAATTTGGTATCTTATCACCACATACAATAAGTTACCCAATCCTAAGAATAATAAAGTAAATTTAACTATTTTTTGACTACAAAAATAAATGTTCACACTCAACTATTCTGAAAATAAATCAAAAAGAAAAAATATAAGATGACCTTCCCGGGGGAATTAAAGTGTGTAACTTTGATGAATCCCTTCTCTTTTTCTTATGCATATTTTCACTAGGTGTGACCTCACAGGCCATATAATATTGTGCTTGATTTATATTATTTAATATATAAGATATTTTTTAAATCCCGCATAACTTATTTAACTACCTCTATTGAATTGAACACTTAAGCAATTTCCACTTATTTTGCTGTTATAAATAATGCTTTATTGAGCTTTTTGTGTAAGACATTTTCCTTTGATTTACATTTATTTCTGTATGATTGATTCCTAGAAGTGCATTCACTCTCAATGAGCATGAATAATTTGAAGGGCCTTCATACATATTACTAACAATTTGTTTCCCAACAGAGATGTAACAATTTATACAATCTCCAGCAGTGTCTATCTCCGTCTGGATAGTATTGACTGTTTTCATTGTAAACCAAGCAAAACATATCAAAATAAAATCTATGCTACCTTGATACACATGTTATATTAATTCTACTTCCAAACAGTTTCCCTAATCAATCCACTCCTCTTTGTTACTGAAACAGAGTTGGATTTTAGCCTTATATCTTATCTACTGTGTAGCACTTGCCTCCTAAACAGCATTTCTGCCTTTGTTTTAATCTTCCTTCATTCTTTTGTCAACACAGTTAAAAATGAATTTCTAAAATTCTAATTTAGTTCTATATCTCTCATGTGTATAACATAGTCTTTCACCAACTGTGTACACAATACATATACAGTAGAATCCTAATCACATGATAAAGAATTCAGAAGAGACATCATTTCAATCAAAATATCTTTCTGCCTTTGAGCTACTACAAAATGCTGCCTCCAATCTCTTTATCAGCACTTCATGTTTTCACGTCACATTTTTTGATAACTTGTTTAATACCTTTCCTGTACCTGTATTCCCAGTTCTTTCTTCTTTGATTATAAGCTCTATGAGGACAGGGACATACCTACCTTATTTGTTCACTTATCCCTAATACTAATCTTAGTGCGTGACACAGATGTAACGTAATTATACACATGTATTGTGACTATCTTTATTGTAATTTGCTTACCATGTCAGTTTCATTCTCATAGATTTCCCAGACAAATATTAATATATATTATCAGTAACTTACTGACATGCAGAGAGATTCCTGGGTACATCATGCTCTGTCATTCCTCTTTTCTTTAAATATCCTTTTGTCTGTTCTATATCAAACTAAGAAATCACTTCTTACAATGAAGTCTTAACGTGAATTAATCTTCCTCTGTAAATCTTTTGAGAACCTCTATTTTAGCAACTGTCTATCTCTCTCCATACATGTCAATTTCTTGCCTTTACTGAGATTTCCTTGAGGAAAGGGACTTCGTCTTATACATCCAATCAATTGTTATTGGAACATTATTTGCCCCATTAGCAAAAGAAAAAAAGAATCAACTACTTTCAATGTTTTGTGAGGAGAATGACTAATAAGCTTAAAATATAAGTGCTGTGCCTTGTAGGTGCAAAAGCTGGAGTGAGTTCTTATTAGATAAATGCCCTAACAGACTAGAGTATAATCTGGATGAACCGTGGGGCCTCATTCATATTTTTTTAATACCATCTAACTCTTAGACAGAGTCTGTATTTGCTGCCTTCACAAGGTTCTGGTAAATAAGATGACTATGTGGCAGACTATTTGTTCATAACACTAATTTAAAATTGCATGCTGTACCACCAATAACTGGAAATTATTTCAAGATCTTGTGCCAGTAAAAGCACCTGTTACTTAAGCCATGAAAGCTAATATCAGCCATACAGCTAACCCTTATAGAACTGGACCTTCAATTATTACTGAACTTCAATTAACTTAAAACTGAAATGCTCATAAGAACTACCCCATCACTGCATCTTCATCTTACTCTACCAGCATCATAGTTATGGTCTTAGGTGACCAGGTGAACCTGATGCCATAGGTCATTTCTGATGTTAGTCTCTTTCTAGGGTTTTAACTACTCTCATTGTTAACAATTTGAATGAGTACTCTGAAACTGGTGACTCGGGTCACATAGTTAACCAAGCAACTCAGTTTAGCCCAACCAAACTCAGCCCCATAGAATTCTCTTCTTGGCACCATAATGGGTAAGCAGAAGATGGACTGGGAAAGAGAGTGACTTCTTCCAGTGTCAACTCAACCCTTTATTGATGTTGTGATTCAAGGACTACGTCTGACTGCAAGGACAGAGGAAACTTTAATATGTTTATAGACAGTCACTTATCATTTAGGGCTACTTTGAAGCTTCAGAGATGATAGTTATATACAAACCCAAACTAGTAACTACTAAGTATAAATTTAAAATAGCATTTTATTTGAATAGTCTTGGATTTTTTTAAATTTTAATACATTTCCATAAAAATATTTAGAACTGTAGAAGATGTTTTTTTTAAATATATATTTTTAAAAATAATAGGGGATAGGCAAAGCCAGAATATGAGACAATAGAACATAAATGATGGTCCTTCCCAGCAGAGATATTGATATGCACATTAATGTGTTACTGGAATAGGATCAGAGCAACAAAAGAATCAATGTGAGTCTGGTCTCATATTTAAAACATCTTTTTCCTTTAACCAAGAGTGTAATATTTAAACATGTATCAAAAACCACCCTTGAACTTTTATTTCTTTCAGGTTCAGTTTCCAGATCTTTATCTAGAATACATTGGCCTCCACTAGTTTTATCTGAGAATACTTGTTTTTCATGATCTTAATTATCTTCAATAATAGAGAAACTTCCATTTTTAAAACATAAAAGTTTTGTCTTGTGGCAAAAGCACACAATTGTGAGAGACACATGGCAGTGCTGGTTCCCACTAAATCGTAAGTCACTTTATCTGAAACAAAAACTTGTAAGAAAATAGTGCATTAGATTTAAAATTCACCTATCAGTGGAAAATTTCAGTGATCCCATCTAATATTTAATAGTACTGTCATCATCTGAAATATATTACTCATGTCTTCCTTCCTTCTTCAGATATTATTTTAAAGCAATTCCACAAACAATGGCCATGTCTACGTAGAAAAAAAATAATGTTTTCTGATAAGCATGCAAATATATTACATGGATATACCCCAATTAATAAAATTACCCAATATTTAATATATAGATATTAATATCTTAAGCTTTTGCTCTTATTAAAAGACTGTGTTGAATATTTTTGTATATTCATTTTAAACACTCACATGTGAAAATATTCTCATGCTAGTCCAAAATGTATGCCAACATTTTAAAGGTTTAGGTATATGATTGGCCTTATAAAATATTTGGCTAGTTCAATTTCCTATTATCAATGTATGATGATATTAGTTTTCTATTATCTTAATATTGAATATTTCTTTCCTAAAAATCCTGAAAGTGAAGACCTTTTAATTTTTTTGTGCTGCTAACTTGGAAAGCAGTTTGACAATTTCTTACAAATGTATGTATATCAGTACCAAATATCACAATTTTAATTCTAGATATTTACCTAAGAAAAATAAAAATATATGACAACCAAAAAATATATACAAGTTTGCTCAACATAGCTTTCTCTTAACAGCACCAAATTGGAAACAATCCAATTGCTTAAAAATAGGTCAATAAATAAACACATCTAGAAATACATATAAAATGGAATGCAATACAGGAGTTAAGTTTTTAAAAAATAACTATAGACATCACCTCAATGTGAATTAATCTCTAAAATATTGTAATATATAATGATATTATTCCATTCACATCACTTTTTAAAATAGGCAACACCAATCTCATGTGATAGTAGTCAAATCAGTGGATTTTTTGCAATTCTAAGAAGTAGGGAATTGGCTCCAGGAAGCTTCTGGAAGTGATAGGAATGTTCAATATCTCAATTGTGGTAGATATCACACTAGTTTGTCAAAGCCCATCAATTACACTTGTAATAAGTGCAGTTTACTCTAGGTAATTTACATTTAAATGAGGTGATCTTTTCAAATTTTAGAAACAAACCAGGAGACAGAGTAAGGTCCCATTATGACAGTTGTTCAGCAAGTTTGGAAATCAGTTGGTTCAATCTAGCTATAAAAGTCAGACTTCTATGAAAATTGTCTTCATAAAATAAATAAGGACAAAAACACCATTATGCATATGATTGCATACGATAGTATATAATTATGAACACAAAAGCATGCCTATAGCTTGTTATATATGAGAATAAGACATAGATCTCTTTAATTGAACAAGAATATAAATGAAAAAGCATACCACAAAAATACATCACATTTAAACAATCTTGAAATTTGACATCATTTTGGAAATCTGTGAAAATTGTGAAATTGTAAAGCAAATTATTGTCACATTATAATGTCTACTTGATACTTTAGTATTATATTAGATTCTATTCATAATAAATTATTTACCTATTCATGTAGGTTTTGTGTATTTGTATAAAATTTTTCTACTAGCATTTTTTTCACTTTTTAAGAGTTATTCTTAAAGAATGTGCAGAGTTAAAGATATCATTTCTTTTTAGATGGGAAAAAAGAATTTTTGATACTGTTTATTTTTTAACAATTGAAGTAGTCTTCCAGTTTGTTTAAGTAGGTTGAACTGTCTTCTGAATTTTATAAGTAGGTTGAATACATGTAAAGTCAAAGTTAGTCATAACATTCAGTTTAAAAAGCTCATAAATATTCTTGTTCTTTTTTAAACTTTAAAAGAATCTTTTTCAAGATGGAGTATATTCTTCTGAAGCAATTTATCTGAACTTCTGAAACTCCTCTCCTTCAGTTCTAGTATTTGTTTCTTTTTAAATATGCATTTGGTTTTAAAATTCTAAAGAAAATCATTAAACTTTAAAGTACTGAGAAAAATGTTTTACATAAACATGAATTCTTTTATTTGGGAAATAGTAGAATACTATTAAAATTTTAGGAGGACCCATAGAAATGTATGAGATTTTCAAGGAATCACTTATGCAAAACCTCTCATTATTCAATACGTCACATTCCATATGAGAAAAAGTGCAGAAGTGAATGTTGATAATTATGATCACAATAATAGCAACAGCAAAAATAGAAAGTGTTTTGCCTGTTTGGAGCTGACAAATGTATGCTGGTACTCACAGAACACAATTTCCATTATATGGAAGAGCTGAAATTATGTATCTTTTTTGTTTTTCTACTTGTTTTTAATTTATGTATTTTCAGAGTTAAAGAATAAGTGGAGTAAAATAAATGCTGGAGAGGGTATGAAGAAAAGGAAACCCTCCTACACTGCTGGTGGGAACATAGTTTGGTGCAGCCATTATGGAAAACACTATGGAGATTCCTCAAAAGACTAAAAATAGACTTACCATGTGATCTAGCAATACCACTCCTGGGCATACATCCAGAAGGAACCTTAATTCAAAAAGACACCTGCACCCCAATGTTCATAGCAGCACTATTTACAATAGCCAAGACATGGAAACAGCCTATATGTCCATCAACAGATGACTGGATAAAGAAGTAGTGGTATATTTATATAATGGAATACTACTCAGCCATAAAAAAGAATAAAATAATGCCATTTGAAGCAACATGGATGGACCTGGAGAAGGTCATTCCAAGTGAAGTAAGCCAGAAAGAGAAAGAAAAATATCACATAATATCACCTATATGTGCAATCTAAAAAAATAAAAATAAAAAGAGTCAAATGAACTTATTTACAAAAGAAACAGACTCTCATAGAAAACAAACTTACGGTTACCAGGGGGGAAAAGGGGTGGGAAGAGATAATTTGTGGAGTTTGAGATTTGCAAATACTAACTAACATATATAAAATAGATAAACAACAAGTGTATACTGTACAGCACAGGGAACCATATTCAATATCTTGTATGTATGGTGGAGAAGAATATGAGAACAAAAGTATATATGTTCCCATATGACTGAAGTATTATGCTGTACATCAGAAATTGATGCAACATTTTAAACTGACTGTATTTCAATAAAAATATATTTTTAAAAAAGTAGTCACACATTTTGAAGTTTAATATGGAGAAAATAGAGAGAAAGATCTTCATGAAAATAATAAAAACATATCACTGGAATTTTGGGAAAAGAGAACATGGGAGACAGATCAAAACTTGGAGTGACTAAAAGTATAACCACAGGTTTTCTGCTCTTATGGGTTATTAGCTACTTTTGAAATGAGAATTAGGCACAAGGATAATTGGGCACAGATCTTCAATTTCTTTATTCCTCAAATTTTGATGCATTCCACCTTGAAAGGGACAAAAAGGACATTGTATTAAAGAAGACCTTCTCTTAGAGGACTAGTAATCTGTGTAATATAATTTCCAGAAAGACAAGGACAAGACTGTATGACAAACTAAAGTTTTCCTTCTCGTTAGTATAACTTAATTTTAATTTTCCATAGTGATTGAAAGAATAAATGAGGAAATTACTTAATTTGAGTATTTATTTATGATTATTTCTATGTATGGTGTGTGTGTGTGTTTGTATATAAAGTAGATAAAGGTGAGACGTTTTGTTTCTGTCTCCTCCACGCAAGAAGATAAAACTATGCATTGAGTACACATAGCAAAGAAAGATAGCAAATTTGAAAAAAAAACCAAAAAACTTAGCTAAAAGCACAGTCACAGATTTTAGATAATTTTATTTAGTAGCTAAAGCCATGCAACACATAATTTTCTACTAAATTACTAGAAACATGGTGCTTTTAAAAACATTGCCTTTGCTCAAATAGACTTGAACTTGAATCAGTTTCTTTTTTGCCCTGTGTTTCCCTGAAAAAGTCACTCCTTGAGCCCTGAGTTTGTTTTTCACTTGTAATGCAGGTATCAATAAACTAGATTTCACTAGGATATTTGTACCCTTAAATGGGACAGTACATGTAACACTACAGGGTGTATAAGTAGAGAGCCAAAAATGACAGCCATTATTTTACTGTTGTTACTGTTATCATTAATGTTGTCAATGGAAATTGACAGTTGAATAACACATCTTGATAAGTAAATCCTAAAGTATGCTATATTAGAAGGATTATTTAGAACTTTTCTTTGTAGTTGATAGATAGTTTAATATGCTTAAAATTGAATGTAACAAAAATGAGTAGTTTATTCCACTGCAAAATATTGTCTATTTTTCTTAGAAAGGTGTGGTGTTCTATTTATTTTGTAATTTGTGGCTTGCCATGTTATCCTAATCTGATCAATTGCATTTCTGAATATAAAGCTCCGTGTCCTCGTTTATAGTAAATGTTGAAGTCCACTGCACATAAAACTGTAAAAATTGTTTTGATATTTCTTCCCTTAAAGTTTTTCCATGGTCATTTTTCATCCAATAGTACTTTCTTCCATACTCACACACATCCTGTCATATACAAATGAGGGGTGACCACTGGCATACAGAATCACAAAATCAAAGTTATTTCATTATAGCAGACATTAAATCATCCAAAGGAAAGGTTATGTACTCTTTCTTCTTCCTTGCTCAGGTGGTGGGTAGTGCCCCATATAGTTTTCATAAAAAGAGTAGCTTATATATTATCTACATGAAAAATGGTCTTTCTTCCTTTATTCATAGAGCAGATATAAACAAAACAAAACAAATAATAAAAAAAAAACCCTGTCCTATCAAAGACAAAGTGCTCACATAAACCAAAGAATATCTTGTGTTTAGGATGTCTGAACTGAAATTAGAAATTAACTGCATCACTCTTCAAAGCACTGATAATGCTGTTATTTTGTTCCTAGTGTTGACACAGTTTGAGAAACGTTACTTTCAGTTGATATTGACATATTATCATCAATTCTGTTTCATCATCTGTGGAGCTAATTAAATTTACCCTTAAATTTGACGTTACCAGACATCATTCACAAGACAGGCACGTTTGCTAAACATCCTTTGTGCAAACAGAAAAAAATAGAAAATCACTTAAAATGACCCCCAGTAATTTCGATGTTAACAAACTGGGTGTCAGATAACATGACTTAAGTTAGGCTATTCTAAGAGTGGTAGTGGGTCTCCCAAGATAAGGTGATTGTTGCAATGACACCAATGTACACCAAGAGCATTCTTATATTTTACTATGTGAAAAGGTGGTCAAATTCATTTCCTTTCTCCTTCCCATTTTACTGTTCACCACACAACTCTAATAAATGTTAGGTATTTTTAGATTTTTCAAAAGTTGCACCTCCTTAGACACAATGATAACATCCCATTTGACTCTGCATTTTCATACATATTAACCCAGTGCCCTTGACTAAGTAGGCTCTTAATCACCAGTTTAAAAATGAGTAGTGCAGTGAATGATGAAATGAGAAATAACTTATTTTTCTTCATAGTTTATCTAATGAAAATGCTTAAAAATATGTTCTTTTGACTTCTAGTATTCATGTTATTGAAGAAATAAGAAAGCACACAAGGAAACAAAATAGAAGATGAAATAAATAAGGAGATGGGGATATAACTAAGCATTATCTTTCAAACACTTTGGATTATGAAAGCTGTATTTCAGGCACTATTTATTTATGGCAAAATGTAATCCTTGCATAAAGGGTACATTACAAAATATTTTTGACCTAGAAAAAAAAAAGGCCAAATAATTCAGTAAGGGCAAAGTGTAGCAAATAATGACAACTAGAATCTTTTACTTATTTAATTATAACATTATTTTCCAAAAACTGAGCATAAGGCAGAAAACAAAAACAGCAATATTTTATTTAGTGGCTTTGCTCTGAACCAGATTTGCAGGTCATCCCTGCCCAGATTAATTTAAAATAAATCCCTAGACTTATTTTGCAAATAAGAAATTTGTTGGATAACAGTGAACATCCTGCAGAAGAATATTCTATTCCAGTTACTAGGCTGAATTATAGTAAAAAGAAATATTCCATCCCCAGATAAAGAAAGGTATTATCTAGTACACTCCTCTAGTACTCCTGCAAAATGGATAGAAGAATTACAATTCTAAAATAATGTCAAGAAAATCACCCATGTGTAATTTTATTTTCAGCAGATACAGATTCAGCAAACTGAAGGCAAGATATGATTACATTTAAAGAGATATCCGTGAATTGATATATAGAACCAATTTTAATATTTAAACAAATCAATATACAAACAATTAATTGTATTTTTAAAAAAGCTAATACTACCCAAATGTCATTTGAAAATAATCAAGGCTTATGAGTCTATTCAATTTTTAAAAGCTGATCTGGTCCCAGTTATACTGTCAGAGAATATGGATCTGAAAGCCTCTCCATCACATCATTGTTAGTACGATTAAGAAAAGTTAAAAACAAGAGGAGTTGAACCTAGTATTGTGAATGTTTTAAAAGCATTCATTTGTATTACCACTAAATCTTTTTTCCACTTTTTGTATCAGTTGATAGATTGAAATCAAGAATGATCTACATGGAGAATATAATTCTTAGAACTAAAATTAAACAAGCAATAAATATATAAAGCATTAGGTGTTTGAATTGCACCATGAAAGTTTCCTATAAAGCCATATTCCTTTTGAGCAAAAGGACTGACTTCACTAATTGTGTAGTAAGTCAACTCTCATAAAATTGCCAAACAGGAAATCTATATGAAAACAGCAATGGTGTGTCCAAGATGCGAGCTTTTAAAATGCCCCTGTCTAGAATCCCAGGCAAATTCATATTTCAAAACACGAACAAATAAAACAGTGGGATCAATATTATATTGAGGCCTCCAAATACAATCCTAAAACCCATAATCAAGTGCTAATAGCTACACTGTAGTCAATGAACCTCAGAGCAGTATTTCTCAAATGAAGCCTTGGTAGTTTACCAAGGTCTATAAAAAGAGGTTGCATCTCTAGATGCAAGAGGGCTTTATCCTGTTGTTCAGAGATGAGATCACAGAATCAAACTTTAAAATCACAGTGACTGATGTGTGTGTGGGTGGGGTGTGATTTTTCATAAAGGTTGTTGGTCTTGTCTATCTTCTGGGATTTCCCATCTCATTTTTGGTCTTATGTCATCTTTTACTTTGTCTATATTGAGTGATATTCTAACACTGTTATTTTAATATAGCAGGTGGAGTTGGCGACATAGTGGTACCCAGTGCATGATAAACTGTGACCCTGCAATGGTGGTCTAGGGAGAGTCATGAAAGCATGCTGCTGATTTATGAGAGATGTCTGAGGCTTAACTTCTTAAGTGAAAAAGATAAAATAAAATACCGTGTATGTGACTGAATTTTAGATTCATCTCTCTGGGAATCAGTTTGTTCAGGTACCAGCCTTGTTTGCTTTCCACCTTGTTACTCGGTCTCCAAAGAGCAGATTTTTTTTACAGTGAGCATTTCCACTGTCACAGTTGTAGTTTACACTGCAGAATTCTCTTTAGGATTGAAAGCAAAATACTCATTCACTGCCATCATTTACAACAGCAAACATTTGGGAAAGGAAACCAACCTTACCAGAAGTTTCATTCTTTAAAGCTGTGTTCGCAAGGCATTTAGCAACCCTGCTTCCCGTATGCCAAGCATTGTTGTAGTTTCTTTGATTGATTTTACCATTGGATTCCTCAATAATCTGACAAATCAGAAGCAGTGTTGTGCTAGCAAACATTCTAAAACTAAATAAAATAGTATTGTTTTATCCTCATATCTACCCATATTACTGATGAGAGAATGGAAACACAGGTAGTTTCTTAAACACATGCTAGTAAGTGACAGAGACAAAAATAAAGCCCAGGCTGCCAGACTCCAGAATGCACATGTCCATCAATAGACAGCATCACCCAGCCATTCATAAAGGAAAATTAGGCAGTGGGGGCCAAGAAGGGTGAGTGGGGCATAGAGTTAAAGCTTTTTGCTTTCTCATCAATAACACGCTGGTGAACATACTTCTTCATTTTTCACTGGCTGACAGGTAAACTTAGCTTGGAGTGGTGGAAGCCAAAGGAGGAAATACTAGAGAAGAAGATGGATCAGTGTTGTCAAACGTAGCAGCTACACCCAGATCAAGGCAAAGGATTTAGCCAAAAAACTAAAATCTGGGAAATCTAACATAAGGGACAAAAATCACGTCTCTGTCAGTGATGGGTAAATGAGATGGTGAGAAAGAGAAAAATATGGAATTCAGACTATTTAGGGAGATTTGGATGAAAATGGGGACAGTCTGACTAGCAGCTGGAACAGAGCGTGAGTCATGGCAGTGAAATCTTAAGCGTGCTTTTTAAGTTTGAAAAGGACACAGGAAGAAAGTTTCCTAATGAGGCATTGGGTAACTTGATGATTTCAGAATGAAGTAAGGCTACAGCATGGTGTTTATAGATTTTAAAAAGGACTTAGCATATTACAATCTCTGTATAAATTAATATTTTCTTATTCCTATGTGATGCCTGATCAAACCAGCAATCACTTTAAAAGCCTAGACTCTGGGGGATCATCAGAGAACCTCCGTACAGTGTTTCCATGCTCATATGTTTTATTTTACAAAGATCCAACAACTTCATTATTATTATTATCATTGCTACTAAAATAGCACCTATTATGAAAAATTTAGTTCACTGCACCATACAACATAAGCATACATGAACAGTTTGGTTATAGCAAATGAAGGTTGAATGGCCCTGCTGCTTCTGTTGAACAAAAGGTGCGAATTCAAAATGAAATTTCCCAAGTACACAATTTTCCAGGAAGAAATTCCTCTTTTTCCTTCCTCTGGTATTCTGGGTAAAGAATGTTAGAGGAGCTTAATGTTATGTATGATTTTAAATTTTTGGTTAATCAGACCTTGAGTGGTTCTATGTAGACCTGCTCAAGGTCTGCTCAGGGAAGTGATGGAGACCTTGGACTTAGAGAAGGCTATGGTGACTGATGGGACAGTGTGTCTCCTCTTATTTGGGGGTGTATAAGGACAAATATGAATTATATATAAAATGTTTCATTCTCACTGTTGCTGAGAAAGGAAATTATGATTTTTAAAATATTAACCTTAGAAAATTTGTAATTGTAAATCCATTCTCTGTCTTTGAAATTAATACAAATCTTGTTAAAATCTTGTAAGCTTCTTTCCAGCTTTCAGACCCCAGGATGTCTTCTCAAGGATGTGGGAACCATCTCCTTGAAATATAACCACCAGGGAAGACAGCATTCCCACCCAGTGCCTGTGGGAGGGTAAGAGACTAACTTAGGTAGGTGCTGTGTTCCAAATTGCAAAACTACCTCTGCTCATAAAGAAGTGAGTTTATTTTCCTATAGATAAAGTCAAGTTGACAACACCGACAGCCACACCAATTTTCCAAGTGACTTTAGGATGAATTATGAGTAACAAGTGATGCTGTTGTGCCATCTTATTTGAAGACTAGTTATTGTTTATCTTGAGAACATGTAAGCCATGTAAGCAATAGGTTCTGTCCGCTTGGCTGTGTGAAGTGGTGAGATGTCCTCCTGTTTTTGCAACCTCTTAGCAGATTGCCAGTGATGTACGTTACGTTCTGGTTCAATGGTTAATCAATAATAACATTTGTGTTCAAATCTACCTTTGTGGGGAGGTTATCTAGGTTGGGAGGAGACTTTGTTTTTAATTATATTTCCCCAACAGAGGATAAGGTGAGATGATGGTATTTGTTCAAGAGATGACTACTTCATGTTAGGGAGAAGCACAAAGTTTTGCTTTATGAAAACAACACTGGGAGAAAGTTATAATATACACTGATTTAAAAAATGGATATAATCTGACTGTCAAGTATTTGCCTTCATGCTTTTTAAACAGTTTCCTTACATCACTCAATTGCCCACCACATTTTGTGGGATTCCTGGTACAAATCATCTTTCCTTGGGGTCCTTCAGCTTTGGTGTACATGTTATCTTCCAGATTTTGCTAACTCTGAGACTCCTCAAAATTCCCTATTGGACTTGGTGCTTACGATATTTTAAAGACCAAACTAAACTAAAATTCTACTGCCCCACCATTAATTTTGTAGATTCAAGTTCTTATGAGGATGTTGAGCGCATTAGTCTTTATGGTTTTTCACTTTAGAGTAGATATAAAAGTATTTCTGTCGTGCTAAGACTAAATTATCCACTATCTGCATGTGTTTTAAAACAATTTAGTCTCAAATGAAATAATCACTGTGGAGATATATATATCTATCTATACACACACACACACACACACACACACACACATTCACATGATAAAAGGAAATTATAATATAATGGAAAAAGGCATGCTGCTTGCTTTTTAGGAAACAATACCCAAACATTTTCAGCCATATTAAAACTATATGATATATTTTAGTATTCTCCTGTAAAATAGGTTATATTCAATCTCTTGTTTGGGGTCACTATTTTTTCAATCATTTATATTGTCCACAAATAAACATCCTTCTGACTAAAATATTGATTAAATTATTTTGGAATAACTTTTCAGCTGTTGGGTTGTGCAAAATTTGCAAAATGAAATTATCTTGATATGTAAAGCTCAACGGGCTTCATTAGGAGAGAACGTCAGAGGATATTAACAAGAACTGATAATAATTACAAGTTTATATGGATTTAAATTTGCATATGGTTTAACACTAAAGGCTTTGTCTTAATTATATGCAGCAATTCATAAGTGACAGGCAGGTGATAGCATTTTTCTTTAAAATTTTAAATGCTGTTTACTATGAAAGTATAGAAATTCTTATTAAAATAATAAAACAATTTTATACTTTGTGAATGCTTGATTTGCATTTCTGTTTGTCTTGCTTTGTCCATGTTATGCTGATATATTTCCTGTGTCTAAAACTGTTTTCATGGTCTGCTGCACAGTATGTTTTTGCAGTCAGGTCCTAATTCACAATCATGGTTCAAATAATAGCTCAAAAAGCAGCTAAAATACAAAGTTATCACAGAAAATGTGTGCTAAAAATAAAAAAACGTGTATTTTGAAATTAGAATCAGTTTGCAGTATAAACGGCAGTATTTACTAGTACTTTGGGTGGTAGGACATGAGTTAACTACTTTTTCCTTTATCTCTTTTCAAAGAACTGTTAAAAATACAATAAAACGTTGTAATTAATCCTATTAAATTATATTTTATGCTCTATTACCATGTCACATATTTATTCTCAAACTTCCAGGTAAAGAAATTGCAGGTATAAAAGTTAATTGATAATACAGGTAAACAAATACGTTTGGTGTTTACTGCCATGTTTATAGAAAGTGAAGAATTAAACTCTTATGTATGTATATGTGTGATTGGAACATTATGCTGTACACCAGAAACTGACACATTGTAACTGACTATACTTCAATTAAATAAAAAAAGAAAAAAATATTTTTAAATTAAATTCTAAGTCTGAAAATGAGTTCCCTATTACTACCCATTTCAGAGAAGAAAAAAATGAGTCTTCTGATGTTACTTAGATTTTCAGCATCATGAGTCAAGAGGAGGAATATATCATTTCATATTGAGAATATGAGCATAGATAATTATGCTTTAAATGTTTTAAACTTCATCCTCATGGACTAAAAGAATAGCCACAGTTATATCAAGGGATAAATGGACTTCTATTATACGGGATACATGGTACTGTATACCAAACTGATACAATGCCTTTAGGCAGATAGGATAGGAAAAAGAAAACGACCTCCCCAAATTCTCCTGGTGGTAGGTTTTTAACAAATAGCAGGGAAGACAACTTAAATTAATGTAATGAACAAACAGGTGAGCAGAATACTCTAAAAAAAAAAATCCTTTAATCTAGTTTCAAAAGAGATGACAATTAAGTAAAAACCTGCCGAGCATGATCGCAATTACACAAACCCCCTGCCGTGCAAACTGTTTGAACTTAATCAGGCATGATTTCTTGCATAATAACAGAAACAAGGAACACATTAAGTAAGGACACGCAAATCCCAAGGAAAAGACTGAAAAACTGAAAGACGTCCCATCTATGGTGTGTTACTATGCACATTCAATGCTCGGACAATTCTTATGGGGGGAAGCCAGAAAGACGGGGCATTATGAGTACATGTATACGTACAATGATACATTTCAAGCACGGCAGATAAAAGAAAATCCTGTGATATTTTCTCCTAGAGATTAAAGATAATGAGCTCTGTTCACGAGGGCTGATAATCTCTATTTATTATTTAAGAAATGAGAGTAACAGGATTTTATACAATTATTTACAAGAGTACTTATGATATAAACAGAAGTGACACTACATTTTCTTGCCAACTTTTCTAAACAAAGGCTGAACAGCAGGCCAAGAAATTTCCAATTAAGGAAAAGAACCCTCTTATTAATAAAGGCCTGTTATCATCACAGATACAGGCACATTAGGGACACAAAAGGCCTCCGAAGTCAGCGCATTCCTCCTTTTGCCGCGTCTATGTTGTAAGTTCTTTTTACAAAACAGTGTGGTTTATCCCATGACATTTTGAATCTATAGAACAATTTATCTTCACAACATATTTTAAATTAATCTTTATCCTTTTATTTAACTGGTTTATGGGATGAACTGTAAATGTGTAACCTAAGAAACACAAAAGTCCAGAAAAGGTCTCTAGAAATAGAATATTTAGTATATAATTACCTTATTTTTATAATATTTACTTTTATTCAGTCCCAAAACATTATAACATAAAAAATGAACATAAAAGGAAAAGACCATCAGTAAATTTACAATTCTGTTATTTACAAATTTACATTTATAAATTATATTTACAAATTCTATTAAAAGTATTTACAAATGATTGCTGACAGCACCCAGAATTGTCAAGGTTGTAAAACAGTAAGAACTGTCACAGTACTGGTAGGAATATAAATTGGTACAACCACGTTAGAAAATTCTTGGGCAGTATGCTCTCAAGTTGAACTTAGGTATGCACTCTGAGACTAATACTTCACTACAAAATATACCCAGAAGAAATTCACACATATGTGCATGAAGAGACATATGTAAACATACTCCT
Source organism: Vicugna pacos (assembly GCF_048564905.1). Classification (NCBI taxonomy): domain Eukaryota; kingdom Metazoa; phylum Chordata; class Mammalia; order Artiodactyla; family Camelidae; genus Vicugna; species Vicugna pacos. The sequence goes on along the minus strand of NC_133000.1, from coordinate 23,904,861 downwards.
GACACTATTATTTATAAGATTGAAAACCTAGAAAAAAATTAATATAGTTCTCTAAATTCTGTATTTTTTTCTCATTTTCATTTTTCTCAGTAGTGGGGTATTAAACATAGGCAATGTGTTTTATTGTTTTGTATACTGCTTTTTAAAATTTAATATTAAATACTGAACACTTTACCCACCATTGAAAGGATTTCAAAATAAATATATCCTGTGAATAAGCAATAATATATTTAATTGAGTTCCTATGTTTTCTTGTAAATTAATACAGTGACAACAGTTCTCCTGTTTAAATGTTTGCATCTGTTTTTTTTCACTCTAAAGATTAATAAATGCAGAGACTTAACAAATTAAAAAAAATAGAAATCATACAAAGTGTGTTCTTAAGCCACAATGGAATTAACAAGATATCAGTAATAGAAAGAGCTGGAAAAAACTGAAAAATGCTTTGCAATTAAACATCCACCTCTAAATACACATAGATCAAAGTGGAACTGTCAAGAGAGACTAAAAACATTTCAAACTCAATGAAAATGAAAACACAAGTTATCAAATTTGTGGGATGTGGTAAAAAACATACTTAGTGGGAAAATTTTAGTATTGAATTCATATATTGGAAAAAAATAAAGATAAGGTATTAGTAATCTAAGTTTTTACATTAGGAAACTACAGAAAGAAGAGTGATCTAAGTGCAAAGCAAGCATAAGAAAATAAATAATAAAACATTGAAATTGAAATTGGAATTGAAAATAGGAAATCAATAGAGAAATAAATGACATTCATCTTTGAAAAAGATCAATATTATGGATAAATACCTAGGCAAGCTAAACAAGAAAAAAAGAGAAATGACACATATTACTAATCCAAAAATGGAAGAGGGAATATCACTATTAACCTCATAGACATTTAAAGGATAAGGGGGAAATATTTACAGTTACAAATATGTTCACAAACTTAATAACTTAGATGAAATAAACCAATTCCTGAAAGATCAAAATACCAAAACTCACACAAGAAGTAAATATAAACTTATCCACTAATTATTAAATTAGTTAACTAACTAATTTATTCAATCAATGTTAATAACTTTCCAAAAATTTGAAACACAAGTCCCAGATAGTTTCACTGGTGATTTCTACCAAACATTTACAGAAGAAATAACACCAATTCTGTACAATCTTTTCCCACAAATTTGAAGCAGAGGAACTCATCATAACATATTCTATAAGGCTATCATAACCCCAATACAAAATCCTGAATTTTATTTTTATTTATATATATATATATATATATATATAATGGAATATTACTCAGCCACAAAGATGAAATAATGGTATTTGCAGCAACATGGATGGACCTAAAGATTATCATATTAAGTGAAGAAAGTCAGACAGAGAAAAACAAATATTGTATGGTATCACTTAAATGTGGAATCTAAAAAAATGATAAAATTATGTTTATAATGCAAAAGCAGACTTAAGGGCATAAAGAACAAACTATGGTTACCAAAGGGGAAAGGGTGAGAAGGGATAAATTAGGGGTTGAGGATTAACAGACACACATTACTATATGTAAAGTAGATAAACAACAAGGATCTACTGTATAGCACAGGGAGCTATATTTAATTTCTTATAATAATGTATAATGGAAAAGAATCTAAAAAAGAAGTGTGTGTGTATGTGTGTGTGTGTGTATATATATATATGACTGAATCACTTTGCTGTACACCTGAAACTAGCATTGTAAATCAACCACACTTCAATAAATTAAAAAAAATCATGAAATTAATAAATAATTATAGTATGGTTCGAATACAAGATTAAAATAGGAAAGTAATTTTTTTCTTATATGCTAGCAATGAGCAATTGGAATCTGACATTAAAAACACCATATCATTTACTTTAGCACCAAAAAAGGTAAAACCAAGAAAAAATAAACACTGAGGTATAAATTAAACAAAATATGTACCAGAATTATTTTTGAAAATTTATAAATCTCTAATGAAATAAAGGAAATATAAATAAATGGTAAAAATGCAGTGTTCAGGGATGAAAGGTCTTGGTTTGCTAAGATGTCAGTTACTCCTAGATTGATCTATTGGTTTAACAATCCTAATCAACAATTAGGAAAATTATTTCAAGGATATTGACAAATGAAATCTAAAATTTATATTGAAAAGTAAAAGACCTAGAATAGATATGATAAAAAGAACAAAATTATGGGACTGATATATCCTGACTATAAAGCTACTATAATCAAGACAGTTTGGTATTAGCAGAAGAATAGACAAGCAGATCAATTGAACAGAATACAGAGTTTAGCCTAATAAAGTAGCAGAGGCAGTTCAATGGAGCAAGAATAGTCCTTTCAACACATGCTGCTGGAAAAGCTGGATCTTTGCACACAGAGGAATTAATTTAGACACAAACTTTAAATTTTTACAAACATTAATTTATAATGGATCATATACCCAAATGAAAATGCAAAATCATGAAAGTTCTTGAAAGTAACATAGGCAAAGATAGATGACTTTGGTTTGAGAATGAGTTTTTAAATACAATATGCCAAAAGCATGATGCATTAAAAAATTGATGTTAGTATTCATTAAAATTAAAACCTCTGTTCTGTGAAAAGCACTGGTAAGAGAATAAAACAATGAGCCACAAACTTGGAGAAAACATTTTCAAAACACATATCTGATACAGAACTTGTATCCAAAATTTACCGAGTTCTTAAAATTCAACAAAAACAAAGCAAACAATCCAATTAGAAAATAGCAAATCATCTGAACAGAAATCTCATCAAGGTTTATATGCAGATGACAAATAAGCCTATGAGAATATAATCAATATCCTATGTCATTAAGAAATTGTATATTGAGGCAACGTGATATTTATTAGGATGGCTAAAATCCATGAATCTGAAAATACCAAATGCAAGCAAGGGTGTAGAGCAAAATGAACTCTCAATCATTGCTAGCTGTGATTTAAACTTGTACAGCCATTTTAGAAGACAGCTGGCAGTTGTTTTTAGAAAGCTAAACATAGTCTTACCACATGATCCAGCAACAGCACTCATAGGTATTTATCCAACTGAGTTGAAAACTTCTGTCCACACAAAAACCTGCACACTGATGTTTACTGCAGCTTCCTTCATAATTGCCTGCAACTGAAAGCAACCAAAATGTCCTCCCTAGGTGAATGGAAAAACTATGGTTAATCCATTCAAGGCATGTTTTTCAGTAATAAAACAAATTTTTCCAGGCATGAAGACAAAGAATGAAAAGATTTTAAGTACAAATTGCTAAATGAAAGAAACCAGACTATGTGCTATATAATTCCAACTATATGACATTCTGAAAAAGGCCAAACTACCAAGTGAAAATATCTGTAGTTGCCAGAGTATCAAGGAGGAGAACTGAATATGCGAAACATGGGATTTTTTTAGGGCAGTGAAACTACTCTGTATGACACTGTAACGGTAGATCCATGAGATTATACATTTGTCAAAACCAACAGGAAGCAAAACACAGAGTAAACTCTATGGTAAATTATGGAATTTAATATATAAATACTTGTACATTTATTGTAACAAACATACCATACAAAAGTAAGATGTTAATAATAGAAGAAACTGTGCTGAAGTGAAGACTGCTTATATAGTACATGGAAATTCAAATTCTCTATACTTTATGCTCAACTTTTCCTAAATTTAAAACTCTTCTAAAAATCAATCTTGCTAATTAAAAAATAAGGAAAAGTATATATCTAAAACATCAGAATTTGTATGTAAATAAACAAAATATTCTTGGAATACTTTAAAAAAAATCAAAGTTATTCTTATTTGTTATAGAATGTATTAATATGACACGTGTGGCAAAAATGTTAAGCAGTAAAAAGCCTATCTGCAATTTCATTAACACATTAACTTTTCCAAGTAAGTTTTACTTGTTTTATTCATCTAGATGTAATGTGAGATCCAAATTAAGGACAGTTTATCTCTAAATTTTTTTCTGTAACTTAATCGTAAGTCAGTTTCTTTCCTGATGAATATATTTTAATAGTTCTGAGTAATTTTATTCCATGGATTTAAAATTAAAGTTTATTGTTTACTTCAGTTGTGGCACTATTTTGAAGTTACTGACCTTTTTTGATTTTGAATGTATGGATGTACTACAATTTTTTTAGCTACTCATCAATTATAGGACATCTTGGTTGTTTCCAGTTGTTAGCAATTATCAATAAACCCTCATAAACCCTTGCATGCAGATTCTGTATGAACATAAGTTTTCCATACAATTAGATAAACACCCAGGGGCACCTTTGTTGGATTTCATGATAAGACTGTTTTTACCTTTGTAAGAAACCGCCAGAATATCTCCCAAAGTGTCTGTAGCACTTTGCATTGCAATCAGTAATGAATGGGAGTTTTGCTGTTCCATGTTCTCACCAGCATTTGATATTGTCAGCTTTTTGGATTTTAGTCATTCTAATAGATATAAAGTAGTATCAAATTGTTTTAATTAGCAATCCCCAGATGACAAATGATACTGGCAATTATTTATAGACATTTAAAATCGATATATCTCTTTTTGGTAAGGGTGTCTGTTGGGGTCTTCTTTGTAATTCTTAATTGGCTTTTTGGTTTTTTATTTTGAGTTTTAAGAATCTTCTGTTTTACATACTAGTACTTTTCAAATGTATATTTACAAATATTTCTCCCAGTTTCTGGTTGTCTTTTCATTCTGTTATAGGAAAGAGGGGAATAAAGGTTACCTCAGTTCTCAGTCACCTGAAAAAAATGAATTTTTAATGGGAGATAGAGAACGTGACATAATGAGAAAATTTTATTAGTGAAGTAAAAAGATAGTAAAGTATAGTACACCCCCAAGAATTGGGGTTAGGGGCTAATCCAAGAAAGGAAAATTGGTGCCTCTCCTTTGTTTTTCCTGTTCTAATATCTTGGCTTAGGGGCAGTTTTTGTGATTGATTATTGATGGTTTCCATACTTTAAGTGCTCAGACTGACTGGCAGCTCACATTCCTTGTGCTCAGGCACACCCTTTTCTTTTATGCATGTTTTTACCCATGATGCACACAGAGAAACCTACAGGAGGGGGCTCAAACTATAATGTTAATTACATTATAATGAGCTTTGTGACAAGTTAAGCTGGGTCCTCTCTACTGTGCAGCCACAGCATTGGATTCTTTGCTGACCTTCATTTAGAGAAAGTAAAAGTTTTGGGATCTCCTTATCCTGAGCGCAGGGGTATTGTTATTTTCTGGGTTCCTCCCTCCCTCCTTCTCTCCCCTTGCCCAGTACTCATTTCTGTCTAACTGCTTAACAATTCCTTTAACTGTGTCTTTCACAAAGCAGAATTTTTAACTTTTAATAAAGACTAATTTATCAGTGTTTTATATCATGGGTTATGATTTCAGTTATATAGCTAAAAACTTACTGCCAAACTCAAGATAGTAGATATTCTCATATCTTTTTATGTAAGTTTTATAATTCTACCTTTAAAAATTAGGCCTAAAATTCATTGTTACATATTTGTTTGTTTTTTTTTTTTAATAAACACTGTAAGGACTTTGCTTAAATTATTGATCAGTGGATGGCAACACCGTACCTCGCTGCCCTTTCTCGCTCCCTCCTCTTTGGAGATGGCCCACACTCTGTCTATGTAGTGTGTACCTACTTTTACTTTAACCTAAGCAACAAACTTCCACATCTCTTTCCTTTCCTTTCTCACCTTACACTCTATGCAGTGTGTATCTCTTTAAATAAATCTACCTGTACTCAAAAAAAAAAAGAAAATTATTGATCAGTTGATTGGTTGATTGACTGACTGCATGTGGACTTCTGAGAGAAAATTTTTTAGTACTATTGTTGAAAGGAATATCCATTTTCATCAACTTCTTTTGTGCTTTTTTCAATGATCAGTTACTGTGAGTACATTGCTGGGCTCACTATTCCATTCCACTGACCCATTAGTCTGTTCTTTTGCCAATACTATCTTCCTAATGGTAGTCTTTTATTAACTGCTGGACTTCAATATTGTCACTCCTCCAACTTTGCTCTTCTTCCTCAATATTGTGTTGATTATTTGAGGTCTTTAGTCCTTCCACACAAATTTGAGACTCACTTTGACGATATTCGAAGAAGAGCTTGCTGGCATTTTGACTGAATTGAAGTTTTATTTTAATCGGGCTAGTAGCTGAGCTGTGTTTAATATTTCTTGTCACTGTGGCAGAGGCTTAAATTCCTCCTGTGTTCTGATATTTTTCTCCCCTGTTGTCTTTGGATTCCATAAGTCCTCCTCCTCCTTAGACAAGAGTCTTTATCTTATAGGTCTTTGGCTGCAATCCAGCTATAGTGAAGCCCTGTGGATGTGGTAGTAAATTGTGTGGGGAAATGTAGTATTCTATAATCTTATGATTAAATCTCAATCCTCTAGTGGCCTTGTATTCCTGGACCCCAACCTTTCCAAATGTTTCTCATCATTTATTTATTGTTTTAGTTAAAACAGAAAGGTGACTGTGCTGAAAAGGGTAATTTTCTTTCACCCAGGTTAGATAAGGTTCTGGTTAAGTCTTTGCTCTTGCTGATTGGAACTTTGTTATAGAAAATGCTCTTGGACTATTTAAAAATGATTGTCTTTCTCTCTCCCTCTGCCAGAAACAACTGGGTTTTTCTTGGCTCTTTTCCATGAGAACCTGGAGATGCTTGAGCAATTTAGCGGCTTTGCTATGGGTGCTTAAGTGAGAAACTTAATTATTATATTTAAATTTCATGAATACGTTAAATAAAATTTCTGGTAACAGAATGCTAGACTCTATTGTCATTTACTCTTTGTCTTATAAATTAAAATTCTGTTTTCATCCCCTTTATATTTGTTTTTCAAAATTATATTAAAATTTATCTACTTTTATCCTCCTCACCTAGAATTTTCAAATATTTTATCTATTAAATATTTTATTTAATGGTTTGATGATTCTCCCAACCAATTTGAAATATTCCTTCACAGTATAATATTTAACAAAAGACAATCATGTGGCATATTGAAATACCATTTTAAAATCTGTTAAACTAAATATTCTAAAATATTCTTCATATAAAGTATTTTAGCCTAAAACATTAAGTTGATTATTCAATTTTTTCATCATTGATCATTCATTTTTTTATAAACACAAAAATCGATACATGCAATTTTAATACATAAAGCATTACATATAATCCTATTTATAATCTTGAATATACTGAAGCATTTCACAAAAGAAAGGAATTGTGTAAAGACAAATAGGACATACAAGTTACTGAAGGTTCAGTCAGTGTCAGGTGCTTTTCCAAGGATTTTGTATGTATTGACAAGGTTATTTGTCACAATAAATTCATGAAGATATATAATTTAAAGATGAGAAAATTGTGAAACATGGAACAATGATTCCCTGATACCATTTTTCCAAACTCGATGGTTAGCTAGGTACAAAATAATCCATTCCTTTGAAGATAGTTAAGTCCATTTAATTATGTCCTAAGCAATGTATTGTAATAATTAGTGATGTGCTAAACTTGTTGACACAGAAATCATTCAGCATCTCATTGTTCTTTCTAAATCTTTCTACAGTTTGAAAAGCAGACTTTATTAAGTCCAGTTTTGACTGTGAAGAATAGAGCGATGTCTGAGTGGATGAAAGAACGAAAAGATATTTAGCACTGTGAAGACCTTATTGAGCTGATGTGTCATCCAAATGGAGTGCACAGTGCAACTCAACTTTAGAATTTTATGTAACTGGGAAATATATCTCTTCTTTAAGTCACTACAATTTGTTGCATGTTTTTTACCATATCTTAGCTTGTACCGTGATAGATCGCTCTAGTTTACCCAGTTAGTGAGTGAAAGAAGTGGAAATAAAAAAATCAAAACACAGAAATTTGACTGAAAAATTGGAGTTTTTCATTATTACTCCATAGTTTCTAAAGTGGTGATAAAGAAATAATTCTTCCAATACTTTTACACCATTTTGAGTCTTTCAAACTTTTACTCTCCCGCTTACACTGGCTTCTCAACAGATCTTAAAATTGTTTCTAAGCAAAACTTGATGTCAAAATCATAAGAGTTTGGGGAAAAAGCATATTTCTTGTAATTTTAGAAATTCCTAAAATACTTCATTTGTGGGTATCAGTCAATTTTACTTCTAATCAGCTTTTCCGATTATGCGCCATTTCTGATTATTCAGGATATAGAAGAGACTTGTGGTTTTCTCACAGTGATAAAACTATACATCCAAATCAATTTACATTCTACAGATACGGAAACTTAGCAGGTGCAAGAAATGACTCTGTTCAAATTGACATTATTGCTAACACTGGCAATGTGAAAAATGATTTTTTGAACATATGATAAAAGTAATCTCTTTGGAAGAAATGAAAACTTTACAAATATATAACAAATGAGTTTATGAAATATGCCAAAGTCAAACAGAAACCTAAGGTAATATTTTTATAGTTTTAGGTTGAAGTTCATCTTTTTTCTTTTATATGCTTCTGTATATGAACAAAGTTGTAGTTTGTTATAAGGAATATTGTGAATATTGACAAACAAAAATGAGTATCATAATTCAAATTAAAATATACTTTAAACTTTTTACAAGAAGAAGCATTTTGCCTCACTTTTCCTCTAAGAAAATGTGCATATAGTTGTTATATTTAGCTATGTTTTACTCTGTTTAGACTACTGTTTAGAACAATTGTAATTCCACTCTTGAATTGAGGCCTTGGTTACATATATCCCAAATCCAATGAAGTCTGGACTTCTGAACAAAGTTTGGATTTTGTTATCAAAGAAGAGTGGGAAAATTTTGTTAATTATCAATACAAATTATTTTCAACAGCTGTATATTTAGGCAAATGAAAGACTTGGAAAAGGAAAAGATAGAAATGCTATATCATGTAATAAAATTCAGTGTAGGAAAAAAGATAGAAAAAATAATGTTGGAAGAAAACGGATTACTTACTTTGATATAATTAGGGACTAGCATTAATTTGATGTAACATAAGTTGGCTTTAATAAATCAGTTGACACCATGTCTCAAAAAACTTACCAAGAAATTAATTGAAATTGGCTTGGATATGAGCACTGTCGCTTGGACTGAAACTGACTAACAGACCATAAACAGAAATTAATGATAAATGGCATGTAGGGTGTGTTTTCAGTTTAGAAAAATTAACATCTTTATAAATACAATGCAAATGTAAATGTTTTTATCTGTGTGAATAACAATTAAATCTTTCCAAAGAAATTATAAGTACAAATAAACTAAATCAAAGAGCTTTAACATTGTTTTTATTGCTCACTGTTTTTTTGGATGCTTGAACTTGTGATAGAAAAGAAGCTAGTGAAAAATCACACACAAGGATTTTTTTTCCAGAAAATGCCTGCAGCTGTGAACGTCCCTTCAAGGCTTAAATTTGTAGTATTTATGATTTAAAAGATGTTTCCCTTAAAAGGCTTTTCTGGCGTGAGTCAAAGGGTCAGCATCTTTTAATGAATAGGTTGAACGCATCAATTTTTCTTTCTTGTTATTTTCTTATATGTACTGTTGCATGCTGTATTGCAATTCAGTTGCCTAATATTATGTCTGGGTGGGCTGTAAGTCTGTCTGCTCTTTATTATTTATTTAACTAGCCAGGCCAAAATCACTTAGAAAACCTAAAGAAAGATAGTTTCTATATTAATGGCAATTACAGACAACAAAAGAAAATTTCTTGGATAAACTCTCAACTTATTTTATTTATTTAACAGTAATGTACATAGTGTTTACTATTTGCCTGGCCTTGTTCTAAGTTCTTTATACTATCTCATAATGTGGATAAAATAATATTTAATAATAAATGGTATCTTCTCATTTAGAACAATTCAAAACTTTTATATTTTCCCCATTCTTTCCCTAAACTCTGCTAGACAACCTGGATTTTAATAGTCATAAAATTGCCAGAACAAATTAATGAGGCTTGGGTGACAAAAGAAATCATGAAACCATCATACTGGCCTGACAGCCTCATGACTTTCATACATTAGAAATAAAACCTATTTTCTTGAATCCATTATTTAGTTGTTTGGCTATATGTAAGAAAAGGTAATACTGTGTACATATATATAGGACTGTCTGTTTCAAACACATACAACACACACACCCACACAAATATATGTACATCCCTCACAGGTACACCCATTCAAACAAAGTCTAATGAGTCCCAAATTCAAATATTAAAAAATTAATTAATTTGCACAGCAAAGGAAACTATCAAAACGAAAAGGCCACCAACTGAAAGGAGAAGATATTTGCAAATAATATGTTCAATAAGAGGTTAATATTCAAATATACAATTAACATACATAACTCAATATCAAAAAACAAGCAACCTGAGGAGAATGTATAGCTCAAGTGGTAAAGCGCCTGCTTAGCATGCACAAGGTCCTGAGTTCAATCTCCAGTATCTCCTCTAAAAATAAATAAACCTAATTAATATCCCCCATCCTGCCCAAATATAAAAAATAGTAATAATAGAATAATAAATAAATATTTTAAAAAGCAACCTGATTGAAAAATGGGCAAAGAAACTAAATGAGCATTTTTCTAAAGGATGGCCAACAGGCACATGAAAAGATGCTCAAAGTCACTAATCATCAGGAAAATACAATCAAGGAAAACCACAAGGAGACATGAACTCACCTGTCAGAATTGCTATTATCAAAAAGACAACAAATAACAAATGCTGGCAAGAATGTGTAGAGAAAGGACCCCTTGTGCCTTGTTGGTGGGAATGCAAATTGGTACAAGCGTTATAGAAAACAGTATGAAGATTCCTCAAAAAGTTGAAAATAGAACTACCACACTTTCCAGTAACTCCGCCTATGGGTATTTTTCCAAACAACAGCAAAAATAGCAAAAACACTAATTTGAAAAGACATATGCATCTTTATGTTCATTATAGTGTTATTCAGAATAGCCAAGATATGAAAGCAAACTAAGTGCCCCACTGATGGATGACTGGATAAAGAAGATATGCTATAAAGATATACATATAATATAATATTACTGTCATAAAAATAATATAATTTTGCCATTTGTGACAAGAGGGATGCATCTGGGGGATATTATGCTAAACAAAGTAAGTCAAACAGAGAAAGACAAATACTGTGTAATTTCACTTATATGCAGAATCTACAAAACAAAAAAATTTAACAAATAGAACAAAACGAAAACAGAGTCATAGAGACAAGAGAAGAAACAGGTGGTTGCCGGAGGGGATTGGAGTGGGGGATGAGAAAAGTCGGTGAGAGAGACATAAGAGGCAAAAATTCCCAGTTAAAAAATAAATGTTGTGAGTATGAAATGTAGTGTGGGGAATATAGTCAATAATTATGTAATTTCTTTGTATGGTGACAGATTGTAACTAGACATTGTAGTCATTATTTTGAAATGTATAGAAATATTGAATCACACTATTGTACACCAGGAACTAATATAGCATTGTAGGTCAATTATACTTCAAAAAGAAACAAATGAACAAAAAACAAACATAGAAAAAGAGATTAAATGTGTGGTTACCAAAGGCGGGATGTGGGGGGAGGGTGGTACCCAGGTGGATACTAAGCCATCATCTCTGAACTACATGCCTGAAGAAGAAGGAAAGAGAGAACAAAGAAGGATCCATTCTGGCTGAGTCAGCTCTTTTGGGGAGACTTCACAATGTCTTAAAATATGTTTTGTTTGCAATTAATAAATCATAACTTTGTCACATAGTCACATGTAAAGGAAGTTGTCAATGTAATCTTTTAGTCTGAGAAACATTTTCTGGCTAAAAATCAGGGCGCTCTCTCCAGGGGAGCATGAGGTGGTGGATGTTTTATTAGGCAATTAATAATCCCTGAAACCATATATAGTATAAGCTGTAATGAAAAGTAGGTATGATAAAGCTAATAATCATATTAAAGAATATATTTTTCTAAAATGAATCTGGTCACCTGTAATTTAGGAAGTCACAGTTAATATTTTTCAGTATTTGCTTTTGCCTAAAGGGTCAGATTCTAATCAGTTTTAATTTTTTTATGATCAGTTATATCACAGACTGAAGCACAATGATTTTTAACTTGAACCCTAGTGTCTTTGTATGCTTAGAATTCCTCTTTTAATCTTCAACTGGTTTGAAAGGCTGCAAGAGCTATAGCACAAATATCACGTTCATAAGACAATCACTTTTTTATACTTTGAAAATACTCATTCATGACTCAGTCATGACCAATTTGATGTTATACAACATATTTTAATTCCAAACTTCTTCCTTTAGTCATGTTCTTTTTTTTTAAAGAGTAACCTAAATGATAAATAGAAAGTAGATACTACGTTGAGGGATTCATTTAAACATGAATTTCTCAAAGTCATGAAAGACAGGTGTTGTCCACTATAAACTTGACTTTTCAGGGAGACTTCCATGCAAAGTTCATAAGCTTAAATCCCTTAATTTCATTTCTTCATTTTTCCAAATGTCTTCACTCAGATTTTCATATTCAAATTTATTGCAACTAAAGCTGTTGACACTCGATGTCAATCTTCTTAAATACTGAAATTTAACTGTCTATCTCTTTCACACAGAGATGAAGAATTTAATCAATATTTTGAACAATAATTTCATTTGCTTCCCCCATACTAACATAATTGCAGATCATAAGTTGAACATCTGCCATGTGCATATCCATGTGATAAGTATTGAATAATATTTTACAAAATAAGAAAAAAATACTTAAGAGTCATCCCTTTGAAGATAAAGAAAAACTTAAAAATAAAAAGCATCATGTAGTAGATTTTGGTTTGTGTGTGTGTGTTGTTTGTATTGCTTTGATTTTCTCTGCTTTATTCTAAAATGATTTCCTTTGTATTTGGAGAATTAACACAGACACAAAATATACTATGAAAAAAGTTAATGTAACTTACAACCCAAAAATGCCTTTTGTTAAATGGGATCTAAGTGATGTATTAGTGTTAGTATTAACTAACTAAATATCAAGTTCAGAGTTAGATTATCTTAATTGAACGTTATATATTTACTTTCCTACCTCTAATTTAGACCACTTTGCCTAGTCATTTTGGACACCATTTTTCTCAAAAAAAATCTTCTATTTTTTCCTAAAAATTCATATATATATTCAAACACATATATATTATATATGTATGTATTATATATTATATATAACTTTTCATAGGTTGGGTATTTTACTCTAAACATAACATAAATAGCTGATTTTATTGCCTCTATCTCCAAATAATAATAATAAAAACTCATTATTGGTAATAGTCTCAGTGTTATTAATGTCATTAGAGTAAAATCAGGTACTAAATAACTTGATAAATATTTAATATATGTTTCAATGCCTAAGATATTTGATCATATTAAGTTTTAAACAAATGTTTCCAAAAGTGTCAGTAACCAGTGTTTTTCTGTTTAATTTTTCCCCAAGTTAGTGTCTCACATCTGTTTTTCATGCCGTATTAGATTCCTGTGAAATTGTATGCACATAAGCTGTTAAGACATTCAGAAATGTCTTTAACATGGCGGAAGGCAAATGTTTTACATTAACAGAAAAGCTAGAGATGGGAAAGGGCCATGTTTACAGACTTTCTCAGTTCCATTTCTACTGTAAGAATAAAGAATTGAGGTATTATAATGGTGTGGAAGAGATATATTTGATGCCATTTGAAGAAAAACTAATAACAAATAGATGAATAAACCGTAGTTCAGGAGAAAGGTACAAAAAGAAAGGGGTGACAGGATCTTTGCAGCACTTGAGAAAAGTAATCATTTCTTTTGATTGCTTGATATTCCTGAAGAGAATATTGCACATACAATTTTATACTAGTATCTGAGCAACTATTTTTATGATAAAGACATTTTCCAAGCAATCAGAACTTCGATAAGAAAAAAAGAGAGAAAAAAAATAGTATATTTCAATAAAATACATTTCCCAAGATGCAAGGAAAGTCTGGGTTATCCTTTATAAATCTGGTTTAAAGCTAGTTCAAGAAACTTAGGCATAATTTTGAGACCTTGCTAAATATGAAGAAATAATATTGATAAGGCAGTAATAACTACCATTAATCCTTAGACATCATTTGCATTTTCAGAATATTCCTATATTCCTGTCAGAAACAAATGTACAGTTGTGAAATCCGAGACATAGGATTGAACTGATAAGTCTAAAACCAACATGTATTTAAATTTAAATTCTAATTAAACAATACTAAAATCCTAAGACTGATATATTAAACTATTATAAAACAAAACATGCTTTTGGTGTGGTTGGAGAATGAGATATTAAAGTCAAGGACCTAAGACTGGAGCTGTATTTTAAAAGTTGTATCTCTCCAAGAGACACTGTTTATGTGTTTATGTGTTTATGTGTTTTATGAGTGAGCAAGGTTAAGAGCTGGGTTATTTATTGCACTTGTTTTTACTGGGTTTTTTTGGAGGGGATAATAATAATTGTTCACCTAGTTGATAGAAAGAGACACCATAGAGCCTTAAAGTATTAAATTGTCAATGATGAAAAATTTTATATAGAAAAATTCAAGATTTTAACATCCTTTTACATTCTAAAAGTTCATAGGGGTTTGTCATTTTAAAAGCTTTTATTGTCACTTATATGTGGAATCTAAAATATGATACAAATGAACTTATTTACAATACAGAAACTGACATAGAAAACAAACTTCTGATTACCAAATGGGATGGGGGGTGGGAAGGGATAAATTAGGAGTTTGAGACTAGCAGATACAAACTAATATATATAAAATAGATAAACAACAGGGTCTTACCGTATAGCACAGGGAACTATATTCAATATCCTATAATAAACCAAAATGGAAAAGAATATGAAACAGAACATATATATAACTGATTCACTTTGCTGTACACCAGAAACTAACACAACATTGTAAATCAACAATATTTCAATTAAAAATGTATTATGAACATCTTCAAACATAAAGACACTGGTAAAATGAACCAGCATGTATACATCATCTAGTTTTAAGACTTACTAGTGTTTTGCAACATTTATTATGTTTTCTTTTCACTAAAGTATTTTAAAACAAATTCAAGATATCATGATATTTCATCTCTAAATACTTCAATATGAAACTGAAAAACAAGGGCATTTTCTTCTCTAATTGCAATATTATTATCATGGTGAAATAAATTTACAATAATTCTTCTGCATCAACTAATTAGTGGCTATATTAAAATTTCTGTTATTGCCCCCAAAATGCCTTTTTTAGTTCATTTGTTTTGATGGTGATCTAAACAAAGTCAATTAGATTTCTGTCTCTTAAATAACTTTTCTCTTGTTTTCACTGTTGTTGTAAAAAGATCCCATTTTCTTTCTAGTTTCAGTTTTGGTCTATGATTTTTATTTTCTCTTCACTTTCTTTTCTCATCTTTTTAAATTGCAGTATAATTCAGAGAGCATAAAATTGACCTTTTTAAAGTGTGCAATATGGTGTTTTTTAGTATATTCATAAAGATGTACAACCATCATGACTTTTAAAATCCAGAACATTTTTTGTCACCCCAAGAATAAACCTCAGTTGCTGCCTAATTCCCACTCCCCTCCTCCCTACACCTGGCAACCACCAATGTACTACTTCTATGCATATGATTACTCTAGATATTTCATATGTGTGTAATTACTCAATACATGGCCTTTGGTGTTGACTTCTTCCACATAAGGTCATATTTTCGAGGATCAATCATGTGCTACCGTGTAGCAGTACTGTATTATCTTATTGTTGAATGATACTCAGTTGTATAGATACACCACATTTTCCTTCATCATCCATTGATGAACAACTTTTGGGTTGTTTCTAGGCTTTGTCTTTTATGAATTATTTATATTAACAATAATGGTCAGGTTTTTGTGTGGACATATATTTTCAGTTCTCTTGGGGATACACCTAAAAATGCTAAGTCATGGCACCGAAAGCACAGGCAACAAAAGTGACATAAATGAATGAAATTATATAAAACTAAAAAGCTCCGTATGGCAAAGGAATCAATCAGTAAAACAAAACGGCAATCTACAGGAATGGTAGAGACAATATTTGAAAATTATCTATCTGATAATGACTGAATATAAAAAACATATAAGGAGCTTACTCAACTCAATAATAAAAATGCAAATAACATGATTAAAATGGACAAAGGTACTGAATTGACATTTTTCCAAAGAAAACGTATAAATAACCCATAGGTCTGTGAAGAGTGCTCAATATTCCTAACCATCAGGGAAATGCAAGTCAAAATCACAATGAGATATAATCTCCCACTTGTTAGGATGACTATAATCAAAATTACAAGAGATGACAAACAAAAATTCAGCAAGATAGCAGGATATAAGTTTAACATACAGAAATCTGTTGCATTTCTCTATACTAACAATGAAATATCAGAAAAGAAAAGTTAAAAAAAATAGCCTTTTTAAAAAACGCACCAAAAATTAGGAGTTAATCTGACCAAGGAGGTTTAAGACTTATATGTGGAGAATTATAAAACATTGATTAAGAAAATTAAAGATGATTTAAAGAAAAGGAAAGCTATTCCATGCTCTTGGATTGGAAGAATTAATATTATTGAGATGGCAATACTACCCAAAACAATCTACAGATTTAATGTGATCCCTATCAAATTACCCAGGACATTTTTCACATAACTAGAACAAATAATGCTAAAATTTATATGGACCCACAGAAGACCCAAAATTGCCAAAGAAGTACAGAAGAAAAAGAATGAAGCTGAAAGTATAACCCTCCCAGACTTCAGAAAATACTACAGAGCTACAGTAATCAAAACAATGTGGTATTGGCACAAAGACAGACATATGGCTCAAAGGAACAGAAAGGAGAGCCCAGAAACACACTGACACACCTACAGTCAATTAATCTTTGACAAAGGAGACAAGAATATACAATGGAAAAAAGACAGTCTAGCCTCTTCAGAAGGTGGTGTTGGGAAAGCTGGACAGCTACATGTAAATCAATGAAGTTAGAACACTCCCTCACACCATACACAAAATACATTCAAAGTTGATTAAAGACTTAAACATAAAACAAGACACAACAAACCTAGAAGAGAGCATAGGTGAAATATTCTCTGACCTAAATCTCATATTCTCTCTCCTAGGGCAGTCTACCCAGGCAATAGAAATAAACATAAAAGTAAATAAATGGAACCTAATTAAACTTACAAGCTTTTGCACAGCAAAGGAAACTATAAACAAAACAAAAGACAACTTACTAAACGGGAGAAAATATTTGCAAACAATTCACCTGACAAGAGTTTAATTTCCAAAATGTACAAACAGCTCATACAACTCAATGACAAAAAACCAAATAATTCAATCCAAAATAGGCAGAGGACCTAAACAAACATCTCTCCAATGAAGACATACAAATAGCCAATAGGTGCAAGAGAAAATGCTCAATATTACTAATTATCAGAGAAATGCAAATCAAAACTACAATGAATTCTCACATCAGTCAGAATGGCCATCATTAAAAAGTCCACAAATGATAAATGCTGGAGAAGGTGTGGATAAAAAGGAAACTTCTCACAGTATTGGTGGGAATGTAATATGGTACAGCTATTACAGAAAACAGTAAGAAGATTCCTTTAAAAACTAAAAATAGACTTACCATATGATTCAGAAATCCCACTCCTGGGCATACATCTGGAGGAGACTCTAACTCAAAAAATACATGTACCCCAATGTTCATAGCAGCTCTATTTACAATAGCCAAAACAGAAGCAACCTAAATTTCCATTGATAGGTGATTGTATAAAAGAAAGTATGGTATACACACACACACACACATATATACACAGAATGGAATACTACTCAGCCATTAAAAAGAACAAAATAATGCCATTTGCAGCAGCATGGACAGGCCTGAAGATTGTCATACTAAGTTTAGTAAGCCAGAAAGAGAAAGAAAAATACTACATGGTATCACTTGTAAGTGGAATTTAAAAAGAATGACACAAGTGAACTTATTTACAAAATAGCAGCAGAGACTCACAGACATAGAGAAGAAGGTTAGCATTACCAGGGGAGAAAGGGGGCAGATGTGGAGGAATAAACTTGGAGTGCAGGATTTGAAGATACTAACCATTACATATATAATAGATAAACAACAAAGTACTACTGTATCACACAGGGAACAATAGTAAATACCTTGTAATAGTTTATAATGAAAAAGAATATATATGAAAAAGAACGTATATATACATGTATAACTGAAGCATTATGCTATACACCAGAAACTAACACAACATTGTAAACTGACTATACCTCAAAAAGTAAAAAGAGTATAAAGGAAAAAAAAAGACAAGAGATAACAAATATTGGTAAAGGTGTAGAGAAAGGAAAACCCTTGTACAGTTGATAGGAATGTAATTGGTACAGTCATTAGGGAAAACAGTATGGAGTTTCCTCTAAAATTTTGAATAGATATACTATATGAATCAGCATTTCCATTTCTGAGTATTGATTCAAAAGAATTGAAATCAGAATTCTGACGATTTACCGACACTCCCATGTTCATTGCCCCATTATTCACAATAGTCAAGATATAGAAACAACCTAAGTGTCTGTGAAAAGATAAAGGGAAATGGAGAAAGCTGTTCAAAAGGTACAAACTTTTCAGATATAAAACATTAACTCTGGGGATCTAATGCAGCATGGTGACTATAATTAATAATACTGCATTGTATACATAAAATTTGCTGAGAGAGCAGATCTTAAGTGTTTCACCATACAATGAAAAAAACGGTAACTATGTAAGATGGTAAATATGTAAATTACTTGATTATGGTAATCCTTTCAGAATGCATATGTATATTAAGTCATCATATTACACATCTTAAATATATACAATTTTATTTGGCAATTATACTTCAATTCAGCCAGCAAATATGAACATGAAATAAATAAATTAAATTGCTGAGTCATGGTAACTCCGTATTTAATATTTTGAGGAAGTGAAAAAACTTTTTCCAAAGTGGCTGCATCCCCTTACATTACCAAGAGCAACATATAACAGTTACAATCTCTCCCTATCCTTGCTAGCAATTTTTGTTGTCTCTCCCTTTATAAAAACCAACTTAGTGTAGAAGTAGTATGTTATAAATGACTTTGAATTGTGTTTCCCTATTAAGTCATGATGTTAAGCATCTTTTACGGTGCCTGTTGCTCACTTGTATATCTTCTTTGGATAATTTTTATTGTATGTTTGCTTAATGTTACTTAGTGTTTATTTGCTTTGTTTTGTTTGTTTTTTTTTTTTGAGGGGCTAGTTCAGTTTATTTTTTATTTATTTAATTGAAATACTGGGGACTGAACCCAGGACCACGTGCATGCTAAGCATGTGCTCTACCACTGAGCTATACCTTCCCCTACTTAGTGTTTAAACATTTATTTAAATAAATATTTGTTTAAATATCCAGTATTTAATTGAGCTATTTGTACTTTTTTGTTATATTATAAGATAGCGGTTCCTTATAAGATAAATGTTTTGCAAATATTTGTCCCATTCTGTGGTTTACCATTAGAGTTTCTTGACAGGGTTCTTGGAAATAACAAGTTTTTAATTAATTGAGCACGTCAAATTTATTTTTTGTTGTTGCTCAGACCTTCGCAGTGACCTAATCCAAAGTCATAGAGATTGACGCCTAAGTTTCTTCCTAGAGTGTCATAGTTTTAACTTTTTCACTTAGGTCTGTGATTCACTGTGAGTTAATTTTTATATATGGAGGGAGGTAAAGATCCAACCTCAGTATTTGGTTTGTGGAGAAATAGTTGTCTTAGCATAACTTGGGAAAAGTCTATTCTTTACTCCATCAATAAATTTTGTCAAAAATGACTTGACCATAAACATATGGGTTTATTTCTAGAATCTTAATTCTACTGCTATTACTATACTATCTTAAATACTGTAATCCCATTGTAAGTTTTAAAATTGAGAACTGTGAGTCCTACGGTTTTTTTCTTCTTTCTCAAGACTATATAACTATTTCATCTAAATATTGCTTTAGGTGAATCCCACAAGTTTTGATATGTTGTCCTTTTATTTTCATTCATCTCAAAATATTTTCTAATTTCCTTTTAGATTTCTCTTTTTAACACTGATAATGTAGAAATGTTTACTGTTTGGAGAAATTCACAATTTCCCAAATATCTTTCAATTATTATTTTTAATTTTATTTAGTTGTCAGAAACACATTTTGTATATTTTCAATTATTTTCACTTTATTGAGACTTATTTTATGGACTAATATGTAATATAGTCTCTACTGGAAAATATTTCATTTGCATTTGAGAAGAATGTGTGTCTTCCAGTTTGGGGTAGAGTGTTGTATAGATGTCTATTCAGTTTAGTTTGGCTTGTACTTTTGTTCAATTTTTCTATTTCTTTTTGGTCTTCCATCCAGTTGTTTCACAAATTATTGGAACTGAGATATTGATGACTCCAACTCATGGAACCTAGACATTAATGCTTCTTTTACTCTACATGCATTAAAATGTACAGCCACACGTGAGAAAAAAAAAAAAGTTCTGAAGTGTGCTATTATAGAGCAGTGGTTCTTGGATTCATGCTGTTTTGAAAACTGTTTAGTCATAGTTAAAGATATAAGTACTAAAATTGAGAGTAGAATTTATATGTTTTGATAACAATTTTAGAGGATAATTTTATGTCTGTTGACAATAATACAAGAATTTTTATTCTTCAATTTCGTTTTTATTTTTCTGTTATTGCCTTTTATCATATTTTTCAAAAGTAATGCTTTGTGATAGATTGTAAAAAAGTAATTTCTCATTCATAGACAATCTGACAAGAATTGAGCATTAGCATTTTCACTAACACTAATGTATCTTCAGATATTTATCTTAATTTTTAGAAAAGATAGCTTTCTCTTTCTTCTATCCTTGCCAGCCCAGGATAAAGCTCAGATCTCTGTCTCTATAAGTATGTAGACAGATAGATGGATGGATTCCTAAGTAGGATAGATTAACCTCCAAAACTTTCACTTTTGTGTGTGTGTGTTCAGTCCCATGTCTCAATTCTAATCTTCATAAGCAATGACAGTGGCCACATAAAAAGAACGTGTTTCTAGTTTCTGATAGGTCAAGGAGGTGAAGAAAGAGAGAAAATAATCTGTGAACCTTAGAGGAGGATCAAGTGGTAAAAGTTGATTGCTTGCGTTTGTGTCTATCCCACTAGGTCATGAGTTTTATTAAGGTTTTGAACATGTTATAGGCCTTAGGGGAGCAGTTAGTGAAGATGGAGAAGATAAATATTAGAGCAGAAAATGGTAACTAAAAAACTGGGAAATAGTAGAAGTTAGGAGTGGGGTAGATTGGTCAGTCTTGAGCAGCAGGCGGGAAACAAACGTCCACTGTGAACAGTGTGATGGTGCTAGGCGTAGACTTGTGTATGTGTTTGCATGTGTGTGTATGCATGCTTCTTCATTTTGTTCATTCATGTAGAGTATGAGATTGATTGTTCTGGAATACATTACGCTAATGATGTTGAGATTGGAGGGACATAGTTTTGTTCAGTGACATTATCTTTTAAACCTCATAAGCAAAATTCTGATAGCATAAAAACCTACTCACTAGGTGGGTGAAATGTTCATTCATGTGAAACCAATCAATGAGTTCAGATCATTTGCATTTTACATAAGTTGTCATTCACAAAATGGTGCTTTTGTATACTGAAATAATTTGTTAAGTGTGCAAGAATAAACATTTTAATTCGAGAATTGTTTGATGTCTCATAACATTTATTCCTAAGATATTAGCTGAAACTTTAAACATGTTGACATATAAGGAGAAAAATGCAAATTAATTTCCCTCTTCTACTTAAATGTGTGAAGTGTAAATATACTTTTATTTTTATATTTCTCCCTTTTTTTGAACAAATTATGATCTGCATTCCAATGCTTATTATCAATCCCTAAGTAATTTATTAACAAAGTATATTATTAAAATAATTCTCATACATATTTAAGGAGCACATTATATACAATTTTCTACATTTTTTCATGAGTAAGAAACATATGTTCTTACATTTTTATAAAATGTACACATGTATAGATTTTTACAAAATTGAAAAAATCCTCTAAATTATTTTATTTAGTGTATCTACATTATTATTTTTATCACCTCACACACTTCTCAGAAGAAAAAAATATATGTTACATATGTATGTAAGTTTCTATGATAAGTAACTGGGATGCTAATTTCAAATGTAGTATCCTAGATAGCATACAGAAGGTAATGACCATTTCAGATCAGAGAGTCTTGAGATATTTTTACTGACAATTGTTTACCTACCACTATCCTGGAAGCAATTTATATCTCCTATAAAATTGAAGTATGGGGAGGACACATTTACAATCTTAGATTCATTAAATTTGTATTATTTAAATGTCTTCCCATTTTCTTACAAATTTGCTATCATCCATCAAGGTAACAACATAATATAACAGAGAAAGAGTATCATTAGAAAAACAGAAAAACAAATAAGGCAAAAAAGAAAAGTAGAGGTGTAATGGACAAGAAATCTGACTCCATATTAGATCTGTTCCTTTGGCTTTAACCCTGTGTTCTGTTTCCTATGCTTAATCTTGCTGGTTCTGCACTTTTTTAAAAAGAGTGTTGCCTAAAGCCTGGAATTTACAGGACAGCCTATTCTCAAGGCTGTACCCTTTAAGGATATTAACACTTTTCCATTCATATAAAGATAACAAGCTGCAGAATAGAAAATAACATTTGTTTCATTGGAATACTTACAGGGGCACCATGATATGTCCCACGTGGACAGCTGCAAGAACAAAGGATTCCAAGGACAAAGAATTCCTACATCAACATGTTTGCAACAACCATGAATTTCCCCTCCTCTTTTTAGTATAAAAGGAGCTTGAATTCTGACTTGGGGAAGATGGTTCTCCAGGACATTAGTCTGCCATCTTCCCAGTCTGCCAGCTTTCCAAATAAAGTCATTATTCCTTGCCCCAACACCTCATCTCCTGATTTATTGGCTTGTTGTGTGGTGAGAAGAACGAGTTTAGGCTTGGTAACAGAGGGAAGCTTACCCATTGGTGACTGTCCTTCTAGAATAACAATTTGAAAATGTTTTTTTCCTAGAAGTTCATAGCCTCTCATCCATTTTTGCTAATTTTGGCATAAACATTGTTACCTCTAGTAAAGCCCCAAATCTGCAATTAATATGATATGTTAAGAACTAAGATTCCCTAGTCAATATGTTTATTATCTGATTTTTAAAGACATCAGGTTGCGGAAATTTGGAAAGCAGGAGAGGATGATGACAGCATTAAGCCCAAAAGAACTTGAAATAGAATGAGAAGCAAGATTAAATTCTGCTCATTCAACTACTCAGCCATAAAAAAATAATAAAATAATGCTATTTGCAGCAAGATGGATGAAGCTAGAAAATGTCATTCTAATTGAAATAAGCCAGAAAGAGAAGGAAAAGTATCACATGGTATCACTCATATGTGGAATCAAAAAATAAAAGACCATTAATGAACTCATCTACAAAACAGAAAGAGACTCACAGATATAGTAAACAAACTTATGTTTAGCAGGGGAAAGGGGGTGGGAAGGGATAAATTGGGAGTTTGAGATTTGCAAATATTAACTACTATATATAAGAATAGATTAAAAAACACATTTCTTCTGTATAGCACAGGAAACTATATTCAATATCTTGTAGTAATCTGTAATGAAAAAGAATATGAAAATGAATATACTTATGTATATGTATGACAAAACATTATTCTGTATACCAGAAATTGACACATTGTAACTGAATATACGTCAGTAAGAAATAAATAAATAAAACGTTTAAAAATTCTGCTGATTCATGCGTCGTAGAAAACTGAGAATGAGCAACAGGATTGGATCACAATGCCTCTCCATTCCTGGTCATTGGGTTTCTGGTGCTAGGACACTCTAACATCAACAGGCAATAAATTTAAAAAAAGCTTCACCATATACAGGCATTAGAAAGCAGCTGTATAATTTAGGCTTAAACTGGAACCCACCTGAATGCTATGTTTTTGGTGAACATACATTAGAAACAATACCACCTGATACTTACATTAATTCTCAATTAGCAAAGCATTCTGGCATGCATTAATTATTTTATCTTTTTGGTATCCATATGAACCAGTGGAGACAGTATAATTATTATTTTATGGAGAAGAAGACCAGTCCTCTGATGTAGTAGATGTAATGTGCATGAATACACTCATTTTACGTAGAGAGTCAAATCAAAGTTTGGTCTTCCAACTCCTGCTTTTTTTTCTTTTTGGCAGAAGGTGTCATTTTGTTAAAATAATCTTGTACCCAAAAGTGTTCAGTATGTAATGTGAGATAAAGCAGGTTAAGTGTATGATACTGTTTGTCACATTTATTTTATTTTTAATGTGTCAAATCATTTCATGTTTGAAAATATTAAAAAGCACTTTACTATGTAATGTCATTTAAAGTTATGAACATATTTGCATTAAAAGACAGTCAGATATTTTATATAATATTTTGGAAGTCTTTCAAATGATTTAAGAATTATTCTCAAATAATATAAGTATTAGAACTTCTTGATATCAAACATCAATACATTTTTAAAAAGTTACCATAATCTGCATATTTCAAAAAGTTAAATGAAAATGACAAATTAAATTTAAAAAACCCCTTTCTATAATTTTAAAAAGTAAACTTATAATTAAATTTGAAAGGATTTGAAATGATTTATCTATTTGAAGTAATTTTCCTATGTATCTCAAAATGCCTTTCTTTGAGATATTTTTATTACTTTATTTTTTAAAATTTATATTGAGGAATGTTTGACATATAATATGACATTAGTTTCAGGTACGCCATTTAATGATTTGACATTTGTATACATTGCAAAATGATCACTTCAATAAGTCTAGTTAACATCTGTCACTGTATATAGCTACAAGTTTATTTTATCTTCAGATGAGAACATTTAAAGTCTATTTTCTAAAATATTTTTTAAAAGAGAAAGAGATTAATTGAGACTACTAATCTTGACAGAAGAATTATCAGTAAAAATATAAACTATCATTTTTACATGTGAGAATTTGCTATTGAATATTTTTTCTTCTGCTTAAACTATATTTCTTGGCTAGCTCAGGAAAACTCAGACACAAATAAAAAAAGGATATAATCTGTATTCAGCTCTTTAATCAACTGAAACAAATGTACATTTTATATAAACATACCTTATTGAACCAGTTTCCTATATAAGAGAATCTGTGTAAAATGTTAGTTTCAAATAATTGTTTACTATAATATCAAAAGTATTTTGATAAGCATAGTTTACTATAACTATAAATCAGAGAAGAATCTCAAGGAACACAAAAAACTTATGAAATAAGTTACCAGAGTTCTTAAAAATTGTAATAATACAGTGTCTTGAGATCACTCTCTAATATTTAATATTAGATATTCTGTTATTTTTGTTAATGAATTAAACCATTTTAGTTTTACTGTGCTGTTATTTAAATGTATTGACATTTTATGTCATGACTTTATATTGTGGCCTTTCAATCTCATTTTCTGATGAGAGAACTAACTCATAATTACATAACATATGAATAGAATTCCAGTATTCAAACACTATATAAATGTCTTACATTGACTAGATTTTTCCATGTCTATGATTCGCATTATCTATAATGTATTTTTCTACTAATTTAATCTATGTTTAACTAAACACTATGAATATAATATTGAAGGAAAATTATTTTAAATATATTCACAATATTCAAAATTTGTCTGATAAATGTTTACAAAGATCCCTACACATTTGCAAAAGAAATAGTAAGGGTAAAGGAAATTAGCTTTTATTAATCTACTACTAATACCCAGACACTTGCCTATAACTTTACATAGTTTTCGTTTGATTTTTTTCAACTACAAAAAATAAATACCGTGATTTTCATTTTATATAATCAAAAGCACAGCAACTGCAATAAGAAACAACTTCCTAAAGATAAAAGGTAGTAGAGAAATAAAAATACAAACTCATACCTGACTCATTTCCATTTTTGTTCCTCCCCAACTACTCAATAAAATAGAAGCCTTTGAATATATTTAAACATCCACTTAATCAGGTTCTCCAGGAAGTTAAGCAATTAAACATTTGTTGATCATGTGTTGATGGAAAGTAATATTCTTAAGTTTTATACAAATGTCACTTCTCTAGGACTCAAATTGCTCATTAATTTAAACTGAATTTCCCACAAATATGAACAAATTAGCAAAATTTTACTTCATTCTAATTTATTGACATTTCCTTAATTAAAATAGTAAGTTCCAGAATAGTTTTGTTTATTTGAATTCTTGGAAACTAAAACACTTGAGCTCAGCAAAGCAGCTTGTTTCAATTTTCATTATAATTTTATTTTCTAGATTGGAATCTTTGAAATCCTTGCCATGCCAAATATCATATGCCATCTATCAGCATGATATGTGAAGTTACAGAGATGACATTTAATTTGTGCGATGCTGACAGTTTTTTTTTCCTGTTTAAATGTGCAAAATTTTATTTCCAAAGAGAATTTATTTTCTAATTCTTTTTGCATTCTCTTTTGGAAACCAGTTTATCATGTTTGATCTACATTGTTCATTATTTAAGAATTTTGCTGATATTGTTTTGACACCTAATGCAAGAATCTTACAAAACTGAAAAACATTTTTACTGTATCTCATATTCTAATTTAATTTCATGTTGTCATATTTCATTTTACATGGAGAAGTTTTCACCAGTGGCTTTAAATATAGCAGAATTGAAAATGAAAACATTTTAAAATTGGTTTATCTTTTATTACTATACCAATATCATCTTTTTGAGTTTTGAAATCATATACATCCAGAGTCTAATTAAATGTGTTTCTAATATATCACCCCCAGGGTGTATGCATTTTAATGTACCAAACAAACAGTTGTGTTTTTACTGCTAAGAGAAGTTTGGTTTAATAGAAAATGCATTTCCATCTTCGGGGACCTAATTATCTATTTATGTATGAAGAGAAAGTTTTGGAATCAATACAGGTACATTGTTGCAAAACAAAGTCTTAATTTTTGAAATCTGGTACCAAGTAGGAGAATTGGGATTTACTCTGCATAAAAAAACTTTCACTCCTGTTTTTGTAATTTAGATTTCTGAGACTTTTCATCACTGAAATGATGTATGCTCATTTGAGTCTAGAAGTAGCAAATTTTAACATATCCTCTGTAGGTTTTTTTGCCTGTTAAAAATTAAGGCATGAATTACATACAGTGAATGGCTTAGATCTTAAATTTTACACTTTTATAGCTTTGGCAAATGTGTATACTGTTGTAATCTTCAACCTGATAAAAACACAGGCTATTCATCACCGTAGAGTCAATTCTCTCTCAAACCCTAATTAACCATAACAATCAAGACTCAATTATGTCTTTAAATAATAGAAATGTAATTAAAAAGTCTGTTAGAAGATATGATTAACAAAATTATACAACAGTAGCTGTAAAATATTATTTTTCTTCTTTCTTATGCATTGTCTATGCATAAGGATTGATGTAACACTCGGGAATGCAAATAAAACTCTGAAACTTTTGTTTTAGTTTTAATATGTCCTAATTAATGGGAGATACATATTCACAATTTTTTTCTCCACTAAATATACGTCTGGGTGTTTGTGCAGAAAATATATCATTCAAATTTCAGAATCACTTTCTATGATAGAGTCTAGATTATTTTTAAAAGTGGTGTTGAAAAGTATTATAGATTTTTCATGCTGATTGTACAATTGACCATCTTACTGAGCACCTTTATTAGATCTGATAAGTAGACTTTTTGTTGTTCATATCTTTTGTTTCTCTTGCTCGATGATTCTCTTTTAAGCAAATAATATTTAAAACACATGTAAATCTGTAAATTTTATATTTTTCAAAAATGGAGCATTTCATCAAACATGCTAAATTTAAAAATCAGTCTCAATTCCAGTCACAGTTACTGAATTATCTTCTTCCCTCTCTGAGAAAATTGTTTATTATTTGGGTCCCAAATAAAAAAAATTGAAAATTGATGGGTCCCATGAGGTTTTGGACAATAATGATATTTTTAATTCAATTGTAGTACATCTGAGAAACAACAGAGTGTATTATCATTAGAACTTTAACATTCATCACACATTAATGCAGTCAATACCTGTATCACTGTCCCTTGCTTTAATAGGCATCACAAATAGTTATAAATAAAAATATTTTAAACAAAGCTATAGAATGAAAACTCTCTGTGTAAGAAAACCACCTTATCAAATAAAAGTATAATACTCAAGAGTAATCCTACATTCCCTTCATCTTTATAAGACTTAAAACTAGTGATTTTTAAACAGATACAAAGTAGTTATGAATATACTGCTGATGATAGTATTCAAATATATTCAATTATACATTTAAACAAGATTTATTTGTATATTTAACTAATGATGCTTTATTCTAAATCTTAATGGAGATTAAGTTTACAATTAATCACAAGAGTTTTTCTTTGGCAAAATCAGTTATTATGTATTATTTTCTTTTATTTTTTTCAAGAAAACTGCACCCTTAGTTGGCAAACAAAAACTTACGTTTCTTAATTTTCATGACTCTATTGTTGAAAACAAGATGACAGACCCAAAATGGAGTTAATTATGCTAAGTTCCATATCACTGAATTGAGACTTAACCTAATTACAGTTTCAGGTCTCCCAGAAATGGAGTCTTATACCAGTCAATCAGGAATCATCTGGTCAACACTAGTTAAGTTATTTGCCTGATAAACCTCACCCATCCCCTAAAGGAAAATAACCTTGCCACAACCAACCAAATTTTATTTTTGCCTAGTGTAATTTTTTCATTTCTTTCCCCTTCTGTCTATAAAAGGTTTTCATTTTGTACTGCTCCTAGGAACTCCTTTATACACTAGATTGAATGCTGCCTGATTCATGAATCACTGAGAAAACCAATAAGATATTTAAAATTTACTCCATTGAATTGTATTTTTTTAACACTAGACTCCTCACTCTGTCTTACACTTTAAATACCAGTATCTGAGCAATAGAAAGCAAGAAACAAAACCACAAATCAAGCCAAGATGCAGTAGGGCAGTGTTTTTTTGAGAAGGTCGGAAAATCGAGTATGCTCTTACTTACAGAACAAAAGAGCTCTTTGATGTGAGGAGTGCAGAGTTGTTCATAAGTCTCCTCTCTTTGGGGCATTACCTCCTGATATTTCAATTTAGGAACAGTCAACATTTTTTTTTCCTGACTTAAAGACTAAGAATGCAGCATTGTGCTAGAATTAATTCACTCTTCTTCATTCATATCTTAATCTTTCAATATCTGCTGTGCACCTGTCGTATTTTAATGTCTGAATTTATCTCTGTTGTCTGTCTTTGAAAAACTGGCGATGTAGAAATGTGGGAATGTTGTCAGCCCAATGCAGTATGTGCTGCATTACAGGTAGAGACAGAGATGTACAGTGGGACAGCTTACGGAAAATTCAGACAGTACCAGCCCATCCTTAAGAGAAAGACTAGTTAAATATTAAGAAATGACTAGGAGTTCATTAGAGGAAGAAAGGGACGGGGACAATATCTGTGCTTCTGTGCCTCTTAAAGATGCAAAGGAACTCCAATTTCTTACATCTCTTATCACAGAAGAAGAATCTAATTAAATAAATGACACGGTAAGAAAGGATAAATTATCTCTCTCAGCCGAGTTTTTTCTGAATCTCCATGTCATTTTCTCTTTGGAATAAAAGATATCACACAGTTGTACTGCTTTTTATGAGCGCTTGTCAGATAAATCTCTGCTCTGAGTATTAGAGAATTTTCTTTCATTTTTCTCTTTCCCTAGATTCCCTGAGTATAAAGCACATTAAGGGCTCCTCTGATAAGATAGAAATGCAGATGAACATTATCAAGATATCACCTGAAAATGTTTTCTTCAAAATCTTAGCAGAATTTGGCAATTTTGATTATACGCCTGTACTGGGAAAATCTTGTACAGTCTTCTATTTTCATAAATATTCTCATTGTGCAATTTCTTATTATTTTCTTTCTCCCTTTTCAACTTTTCTAAAAACATGGACATTTCAAATCATATGTACAATCCCATCTCTCCACTCCATGTATTGAAATTCACTCATTCATTCATGCATTCAATCATGTTAATTACCCTCTAGTATTCATTTCATTTTGAATAATTTCAAACCTATAGAATAGTTGCAAGAATCATACAAAGAATATTCACAACCCTTTTTCCCAGATACAATTGTTAGCAAATTATTTTCTTTCTCTCCCCTCTCATCTTTTCTGTCTCTTTCTTTCTCTCTCTCTTCTTCCTCCCTTCACAGTATAGACATAGAATGAGTTCTGGAAGTGGAATATATACCTTAAACATGATGCTTTCTCATACCTATGGACCACATGCCGTGCATACTCTAAAAACCAGGGGGATCCTCTAATCTTATTATGTTGCAAAGCCCTCCATCAGGAGACCAACTTCCCAAATCTCATTTAAGTTGTACCAGCTGTCCCAGTAAAGTCTCTTTCCCTCTCTGTTCTAAGGTCCTAGTCACAAGAACACATTACATTTTGTTGCCATGGCTTATAAACCTACCCATTTCTGGCACATTTTTCTCCAGTCTTATCCTTTTTATTTATTTATTTATTTTTTTGGCTTTGACAGTTTCCAAAATACAGGCTTGCATTCTGTAGAAAGACCCTCCATGTGTTTATGCTCAGTGTTTTCTCATAACCAGATGTTGGCATTGCCTTCTTAACAGGAGTATTACAAAATGATTCTTATTTCTCCTCGGAGCATCACATCACACGAGTGCCCAGTAGACCATTGTCACCACCTGTAATGTTAACTTTAAACAATTAGATTTGTTTTTGCTTGACTTCTCCACGTAATGTTACCATTCTTCCTTTTATATATCATATATTTTGAGGAAGATAGTCTGAAAGTGCTACTACTGTATACTGAACATTTTTTCTACACTTAAAAAATACCAATGGGGTGGCAGGAGGAGGACTGAAAACCCCTCTGCTTACAGAAGGTTATATTATGGTTAAGGAAGAGGAAGACTACAAAATAAATAAGTAAACTCTGCAGTATTTTAGGTCTCCTTTAAGTTTAGAAAAAGGCCAAAATAAATGGAAATAATGGGGTCTGCAGTTGAGTTTTGAGAGGTCTTTTTATCATAGAGTTATAAGCAATCTTTTGTGTTCTGGATACAAGACCCTTCTCATAAATATAATCTAAAAATATTTACTTTCATTCTGTTAATTGACTTTTCACTTCACTTTCTTTATATTACCCTTTAAAGCAAAGCATTGTTAAATTTTGATGAAGTACAATTTATATATATATTTTTTTACTTTTGGTATCATACCAAAGAAGATTTTATCTAAATTCAGGTCACTAGAATTACCCCTGTATTTTAATCTAAGAGTTTTATATCTTTGTATGTGGATATCAGTTATCTCAGCACAATTTGTTGAAAAGATTACTTATTAAGAATTGAATTCCTTAGCTCCTGTAAAAAATCAATTGACCATAAATGTGAAGGGACTCTCAAAGAGGCTCTTCAAAAGCTAACTGGGATTGCAATGAATCAGTAGGTCAATAAATTGTATATGTCTATTTAAGAAAAAGAGAAAAATCTCAAATTAACAACTCAAACATCTACCCTGAATACTGGAAAACAAAGAGCAGACTAGACACATTGCTTTAGTACCATTTCATAAATTTGTTTTGTTGTTTTTCGTTTGTTTTATTCATGTCAAATTATTTTCTAATTGTATTTGTGTTTTTTTCTTTGACCATAGGCTGAATATGAGTGTGATATTTAGTTTTCACATATTTGAAAATTTCCTAAACTTCTTTATGTTATTTATTTCTAATCTCATTCTTCTGTGGTAAGAGAACATACTCTGCATGACTTTAGCCTGTTAAATTTTCTTTATCTTCTATCATTTGGTCTATATTAGAGAATGTTTCATGTGGACTTGAGAAAAAAGTGTATTTTCTTCCCCTCAGGAGTTTTCCATAGATGATTGTTAGATTTAGTTAGTTTGTTGTGTTGTCTAACTCTTGTATTTTCTTGTTCATCTTTTGTGCTGTTCCATCATTTTCCGGAGGTAAGATATTAAAGTTTCCAACTTTCCTTTGAATTATCTATTTCTTCCTTCATTTCTTTCAGTTTTTGCATTATCTATTTTTGTACTTTTTTTAGGGGTGTGTGTGTGTACATATATATGAATTTATATATTCCTAATGAATTTATATATTCTTAATATAACTCTAAAATGTTCTCCTTTTCTCATGAAATTTTTTTTAATAATACATGGTTTGCTTTCTGATGGTTATAGTTTGAATAATATGTCTTATTCTAGCCATTTGTTTTCAACCTATTTGTATCTTTAAATCTAAATATGTCTTCTTCATGTAAAATAAAGTTGGTTTTATATTTTCACTGAGTTAACAATGCTGCTTTTTCTTTGGTTTATTTAATCCATTTATAATTAACAATTTTATAGAAATATTTTTATCTACATCTTCCATTTCACTTTTTGTTTCTAAATATCTCATTTTTGTTCCTCTCCATATTTTACAGTCTTTTGAAATTAAGTACATATTTTTTGGTATAACATTTAAATCATTTTAATAGCTTCTCCATATTGTTGAGTTATTGTGGTAATGTTCTAGGGCTTAAAATATATATCTAAATTTATCAGAATTGACTTTAGACTTATACTGAGCTAATTCCAGTGAGATACAGAAATGCTACCTTTAAATATCTCTGTTCTCACATCTCCTTTATTGTGCCATTATATTTATAAACTATTACATCTCTATATGTTGAAAAAACTTTAATATAGTATTACTATAATTACATTACACAATTTTATTTTATTTATAAGAGGTAAGAGAAAAAGAAAAGCAAATACATGCTTTTTAGAGTTTCTTATTTACCATTTCTGGTTTTCTTCATTTGTTTCTGTGCTTTTGAGTTACCATCTGGTGTAATATTTTTACTTCAATGTAACTGTATAACTGTCCTTTGTGTTTTTTTGTTAAAATGTATTACATTTACATATATTATTGACTCAACAATACATGTTATTTTATGCAATTGTTTTATATAAAATTCAAAATAGTAGAAATATGTAATCATATTGTTTTATTATTCTTATCTCCATGATTTCTTTATTGATTCTCTATTTTTTTATGTGGATTTGAATTGCATGATGTCACTTTGTTTTATTCTGAATAGCTTTTATTATTATTATTATTTGTAATAAAAGTTTGCTAGCAATAAATTCTCATCTTTTGTTTATTTGGGAACATCCTTATTTTGCTTTCATTATTGAAACATAGATTTACAATATACAAGATTATTGTTAACATTCTTTTAAAAATTTTTTTATCTATTTATTTTTATTTGTTTTTGGGGTGGGGTAATTAGGTTTTTATTTATTTATTTTTTTAATGAAGGTGCTGGAATTGAACGCAAGACCTTGTGCATGCTAAGCATGCATTCTACCACTGAGCTATACCTGCCTCCCGGCATTGTTAACATTGTTTTTCTTTTCTTTTCGTACTTTTAATATGATTTCTGACCTCCACTTTTTTTTTAAATGAGCAGTAAGCTGTTAATTGAGGTTTACTGTGATGAGTTACTTTTCTCTTGTTTCTTTTCACAATTTTCTCTTTGTTCTTCAACATTTTCACTAAGATAAGTCTAGATATGAATCTTTTTGACTTACCCTGCTTTCAGTTGGTTGAGATTCTTATGTGTGTGGATTAATTAGTTATTTTTTCTTGATATATACCCCGGAGAGGAATTGCTGTATAATATGGTAATTCTATTTTTTAAATTTTGAGAAACCTCCATACTGATGTTGAGTTGTATGAACTGTTTATATACGTTGGATATTAATTTCTTATTGGTTCTGTCATTTGTAAATATTTTCTCCCATTCAGCACATTGTCTCTTCATTTTGTTGATTGTTTCCTTTGCTGTGCAAAAGCTTTTAAGTTTAATTAGGTCCCACTTGTTTATTTTGCTTTTATTTCCTTTACTCTAGGAGATGGATCCAAAAAAAAAAAAACCATGTTGAATAAAAGTGGCTCACCCACTAAATGAGGCACATAATAATCACCTTTATAAAATTTGATATGATATTTCTAGAATGGTACTATAGGTAGCTCCATGGATCCTGTCCCCAGCAAAACAACCATCACTTATAAAAAATATAAAATTCAACATCCATTTATGATAAAATTCTCTCCAGAAGGTGGGCATAGAGGGAACATATTTCAAAATAACAGAAACCATATATGACAAAACCACAACTAACATCATACACAACGATGAAAAGCTGAAAGCATTTCCTCTAAGATCAGGAACAAGACACATTACCTCCATTACCTCAAACTCAATATGCCTAAAATGAACATCAACTTTTTAAAATTGCATGTTACAACGACAGATTAAACACAAGTAAAAGCCAGTCTTCTTTTTGTCATATGTCTTATTCTATTCTAATTGTTCTCAATTTGCACTTTTAAGTTTTTATAATGATCATAATGTATTATTTCTCTTTCAGTTAATTGACAAGGAACAATTTCATTGGATTAATTGAATTGACCAGGAAGTCAATATCAGCATTTATATTTATAAGATGGTTGGAGATTAAGATTACTTCTATTAGAAGTTTGTACTTTTGTAAAAAGAAAAATAGATATTTCTATAAGTTAATTGGTATCAGCAGCCTCTGTAATGACCCAAGGATGAGTCTATTTAGTTTCTAAGAACTTTATTTTGTTATCCATGGGTTTCTCTCTTCTTAAATTAAACCAAATGAAGGCTCAAAGAATTTACTAGACTGTGAAAAAGGCATGTTCTGGTACCACAGATAGAGGTACCTCTCTATTCTTCAAGAAGACATCATATAATTGCTTTAATGGAGCCAAAGAAATAAATTATGAGATAATAATAGTCTTTAATCCAACCTTATAGTTTTACAAATGAGATGAAACTAAATTGTAGCATTTGATATCATCAACAATTTAAAACCCCTATTTCTCTACACTCTCTAAAATGAAAGGTCACTGAGGCATAAAATCTGTGCTATCATGATGTAGAAACCATAATTGCATTAATATGTATTTGAGATGTTTATAATTAAACCCACTAAAAGGACTAAGTTGGGAATTTTCCCATCTCTTTCTTACAGAGTGTTAACTTCCCAAATAAGAGTAATGGATAGCTTTAGCTTACTCACTTTCAAAACTAATTTTTTTTTTGAGGGGGAGATAAATAGGTTTATTTATTTATTTTTAATGGAGGTACTGGGGATTGAGCCCCGGATCTTGTGCATGCTGGGCACACTCTCTACCACTGAGCTACCTTCCTCCTCAAAACTAAATAAATCAGATATCAAATCTACGTGTACCTCCCTAGCTTGAGTTCAGATCAATATACACTTTTGGTCCAGCACACATCTTTTTCCCCATATTATCATAGTGCTGTTACTTCTTTTAAAACGAATCTCTTTCTCTCTGTAGACCCTTCTTTCTTTGCTATTTAGATAGTTCACTGCTTTTGGTCAATCCTCCCTGGACTTCATTCCGAAATTCCCCTTCCTACTCTCAATAATCTGATTTGCTAGGACTGCTCATTGCTGTTTTATAACACTTAAACATTCACCACTTACTCACTCCTCCAAAACAATTAGGCTTTCCATGTGACATCATGGCCAAAATGCTCATCTATGGATTATTTGCATAGATAGATCAACTTTTATAAATAGAACGTTATGATTGATGGTGGACTCCCAGTTGAAGAAGCCTAACAGTACATAATGCTGGACCAGAATAAGCTGATCTGCAAGCTATTACAACAAATAGGATACTGACATGTAAATATATTTCTATTTCTTTTTCTATATTGTTTTGTTCTGTTTCATTTTCTCTCCTAATATTGAAAGTGTTGGCTCTAATAATTCATTTAATACAGTGACTTTATGGTAGTATTTCAAAAGCATTTGACTTTAGACATTTTAGTCAGGAAATGTATCCAAACATATTTTAATTAATTTTAAACAGTCATAATTTTCAACATTGATAGCACCATTTTCTTCTAGTATTCAACTTATTTAATTTTATAATATAAGTAAATTTCTCCTATTGTGCTAAATATATAAGTGAGGTATATGTAGTTAACATGTGCTAGAGTATAAAAACCTATCGAAATATTATTCTTCATCAGCCTGAAATAAATGATTACACACAATATTATATTACATAAAGATGATCTAAATTAATGGAAATTGGTCTACTATTTATGCAAAATTGAATAAAGTGTAAGAGTCAATTAAGCACACATTTCTATCTTTCTATGAATCTATCTATTCTATTTTCTCATATTCCTGGCTTAAAGATTAAAATTATCATCATAGTAAAAGTGACTGTTATTGACTTATTCTGTATTTAGGTTTGCCTTACTGCTACAAGACAGTGAAATCCTATTATCTTAATAGATACTAAATGAATTCTTTAAGTAAAATGATTTACTAAAGTGTACCTGCATCTAAGAATGGATATATTATTGACGGTGATTTTTTGCACCATTAGCCATATCTTCTTTATACTTAACTGCTATCATCTTTTTAATAATAGATATATCCAGCAGAAAAATTATTGCTCAACATGAGTTAGGGCAAGTTTCTGCTAGTCAGAGATCTTAAATATACTCTCAAAGAAGTTAATCTGATTTTGAAGTTTAAATTGTCTTAGGCAATGTATATAGCTCATTTTGTATATCAATAAAATTTTCTTACTATTTCACTTGAATGAAATTGAAATAACAACAGTTGACTTACTAGATATCTAAATTGTATTTTCTTGTATAATACTGCACATTTAATTGTTCTTTATGACATCATACATAGTAAATGGATACTCTGAAATTGGTATCTTACAGTGAGAGAATGAAATAAAAAAAGGAATATAGACACCACTTATCTTTTCTACCTAATATTTCTCTTATTATGTATGCTTTCCTATTATCATGTAGAACATCTAACCATTTTCTTTGTCAGTCTCTAAAAACAATGCAAGACCTAAAAGCTTATATAGCTAACAAGAGAAATTCAGGATAAAACAAAGTGGATAGAATAAAAAAGAACAAATTCACATTTATAACTTGACACACCCAAATTGTGTCTTTATAAGTAATAGGACAAGTTGAGAGAAAATCAAAATGATACAGATGCTCTGAACAACATTATCAGCTGACATGAAAACTTCAACAGTGGCTCTAATGGAGCATGCATCCTTTTCATGAGTATGTATGATATTGACAAACATAAATCATAAGAAAATATCAAATATACTCTGACCACAAAAAATTAAGTTAGAAGTCAATAATCAAAGGTATCTTTCAATCTTTAATAAATTCCAGAAGTCCCCACTAATCAAAGAAGACATGGTACGCCAAATATAAAATATTTGAAATGAATAAAAATAAAAACTAAACATAACTGTAAGTTGCAGTTACAGCTGTTCTTAGATGGAAACTCATAGAATTAAATGTTTACATCAGACAAGGAAAATGTTCTGAAATCAATGGCCTCAGCTTAAACCTTAGAAAATAGGTAAATAAGAAGAAAATAATTTAAGCAGATGGAAGGGAATAGTAAATGTAAATGCGAAACTCAATGAACTTGAAATCATAAAAATATTAGATAAAACCATAAAACCAAAAATTTTTGTCTAGAGATTAATAAGATTGATGGCCATATTGATAATAAAATAAGAGAGAACCAGAAATTATTCATATTAAAGATGAAAATGTGACATTTGTATAGATATTATAGACACCATCTTAATTTTAAGAGAATATTATGAGAATAATAAGGGAATATTATGAACAACTTTATGACAATCAATTCAATAAATGAAATGGATTAATTTTTTGAGAGACTCAAATTAAAATGCACACTCAAAATTAAATACATATTCTTCAAGCTTTATAGCTACTAACATACTGAATACACAATCTAATACATTCCTACAAATTAAACTCTAACTCCAAATGATATTGCTATTGAATTCTATAAAATATAGAAGAGAGAAAAAAAATCTGTTCCATACAGTGTCTTCCAGTAGAAGGGGACAGAATCCTACCCATTCATTTTCTAAGACCAAAATTATCTTGCACCAAAACCAGGAAAATGTATAGCAGAAAAGAAAACTATAGAATTATATTACTCATGTACATAGATTCAATCAGATCCTTAACATATCAGCAAATTATATTCAATAATTACCAAAAATTAATTCATCATAGCCTATTATCATTTATTCCAATAAATAGTTAGCACAACATTTGAACACCAGACCATATAATTCATTATCTCAATAGTCCAAAAACAGAGAATTCATCCAATCTTATTAATATATAAAGAAAAAGAATTTGACAAAATATTGATTCTATTCACAGAAAAGCTCTCAGCATCCTAGGACAAAAAGGAAACATCTTCAACTCAATAATGAAAATCTGAAGAAATTCTATGGCTAATATTATACTTAATAGAAAGAAAAACAAAAAGAAAGACCTATAGATTTTCACTAAAATTAGAAAGATGTGTCTTCTCTCACTGCTTATATTCAACATTATAATGGAGGTCATAGGTAAGATAATAAGGCAAGAAATATAATAAAAGTCATACAGATTATAAGGAAAAAAGTAAAACTCTATTTTCAGACAGCATGATAATCTGTTCATCTATGTAAAAAAGAAAATCTAAGATTTTACATAAAATATCCTATACCAAATAGTAAATTTAATAAGACTATAGGATAAAGGTCAATATACAAAACTGATTGCATTTCTACATAATGACAATAAACACTGGGCTTTTTAAATGAATCTATTTATAATCATATCAAGTAAAATTTAATAAGAAATAAGATTTAATATAGAAATTAATAAATTTAATAATATACAAGATTTATGTGATAAAAACACACAAGATGTAGATAAAATACTGCATTTTAAATCAAAAAGAATTTTTAAAAAACCCTGTAATTAGAATAGTATTTTTCCAAGGTAAAGTGGTCTGAAAGTCAACCATTCTCAAAGACTGCTGCTTAAATTTACTAGAAGCAGTACCATGTTTGAAGTGATGTGGATTTCATGTATAATTCTTGTTTGGTCACCACTGGTTGGACCTGCTTGAACTTCTGAATTAAAAGATGCTCTTCAGGACTAGAAGTATCAGATCTGACGTATAAAGAACTTGGAAATCATCACTGCCCTTAAGGCTAGGAAAAGCTGTACAAACTGAAAACCTGTGGCTTTTCTGAGACTCACCTGATAACTGATGTAGCTGGACAAACCACTAGACTGAAATCTGGAAAGACAGTCACATTCAGAGAGATACTGGTCCTAGGATTTTATTACCTACAGCAGAAGCTGCTAGAATCAAGAAGATGGTTGGGACTCTAAGATGGTTATGTTACAGAATTGCTGAAGGCTGAGCGAAGACTAGTGTGTGAGTGAGATACTCCCGGGGTCCACTGTCATAAATGGATTTTATATAAGGATACCCACTAGTTTCTCATGGCAGGTGTGGGGATCTGTGAAAAACTCCTTTGTGCCATGGTCAGGGTGAGGAGGAGAGTAGTGATTGGAAAACCACCCAAACATTTTTCTCTGTAAAAGTTCTAATCTTGAGGGGGAAGAAATTCCACAGAGGAAATTCTGACATCCTACTCCAAAGGGAAAAGGAAATTCTGCCCCAGTTCCCATCTTCTTATCTCACCAATGGGGGAAAAGTTCAATAGAAGACAGGGCTTCAGAAAATAAATGTAAATGGTACCTTTAGGAAAGGGAATAAAGATCAGGGGATTAAAAACTTACAGCCTTGGAGGAGGGACAGATTTGTGAAAATCCACATCCCCAGGAAACAGTCCATGAAAAGACTGGGGCAAAATCATGGAATTATAGAATACGCCCTCCTCTACCCCCTACAACCATACCATTAGCCTCCAGGACTATAACTATGAATTGGAGCTAAAAGAGACTCTCTCTGAGGATCTGTACAAAGGGAAACCTTAAAGCATAAGGGGACAAAAATAGACACTAAAGGAATTTGATGTCTGCAGTACTTATGTCTTCAAGGTACACAAACATGGCCCTACTCTTGGCCAGATTAATGTAAAATCCTCATGCTGAAGGTCAGTTTATTTACATTCCTTTACTCTCCATAACATCAGCTTCAATTAAAAAAAAATACAATGCCTGCTGAAATGCAAGAAAAAACATCCTGAAAAAGTAAAGCAACTACCAGAACCAACATGTGGGAATTATCAGAAAAGAGAACTGAAATTTCTAAGTAAGGACCCAAAAGGGGAAAGTAAACAACGCGCTAGATTATGTAGATAATGTAGCAGATGAAAACGTTAAGAAA
Source organism: Vicugna pacos (assembly GCF_048564905.1). NCBI lineage: Eukaryota > Metazoa > Chordata > Mammalia > Artiodactyla > Camelidae > Vicugna > Vicugna pacos. Next base: position 23,864,181 of record NC_133000.1, on the reverse strand, counting down.
GAATCAAAGGGAACTCTAGAAATTAAAAATATAATAGCAGAACTAAAAGATGCCTTGGATGGGTTAATTAATAGACTCTAGATAGCTGAGAAAAGAATCAACGATCTTGAAAACTGGTTATAGAAGTGGCCTAAACTGAAACACAAAGAGAAATATGAATAAAAAAATAAAGGAAATAAATAGAACATCTAAGGACTATAGGATAATAATAATTAAAAAGATATAACTTACATGTAATTGTAACAAACAGAAAAGAAGAAAGAGAAAATATAGAAAAATATTTTAAGTAATATGGCCAAAAACTTTACTAAATTAATGACAGACATGAAACCGTAAATTAAAGAATCTGAGAGAATAGTAAGCAATATTTAATAAAAAGCAAAAAACAACAACAACAAAAAAACTAGACATATATTCAAGCTGCAGGGGAAAAAAAGAGAAGAAAATGTTGAAGGAAGATAAAGGAAAAAGGATACTCAGAGAGAGAAACAATAATAAGAATTTCGTCAGGCCTCTCATCAAAAATTATGCCAAAAAAAAGGAGTGTGGGTTGAACATTTCAAGTGTTAATAGAGGAGAAAAAAAAACCCAACACCTAGAAATCTAAATCTCATCTATATCCTATGAAATTATCCTTCAAAAGTAAAGGAGAAATAAAGACAGAAAGCAAAATGAGTGAAGTCATTTCTAACAGTCTTGCTCTGCAAGAAATGTTAAAAGGTAGGGGAAAAAAAAGGTAGAAATAAAAAGATATAGGTCTGAAATTTGGAACTACATAAGGAAGATGGTTGTCAAAGTTATAAATAAAAACAAAATATACTCTTCGTTTCTTATTCTTTGTTGACATAAAAGACAACTGCTTGTTTAAAGCAATTTAGTAACAACATACCAGGAATATATAACCTATGGACAATTGACATAAATGACAGCGATGTCACAAGATATAAGAGGAAGATATTGAAGATAAATTCTTTAAGGTAACTGAAGAGGTTAGCTTCTAGTTAAAAACCAGTGTAGCACAGGGAACTATGTTCAATATCTTGTAGTAACCTTTAATGAAAAAGAATATGAAAAAGACTACATGTTCACATATGACTGAAGCATTACACTGCACACCAGAAATTGACACAATACATTGATTATACTTCAATTTAAAAAAATGTGTGATTTTTCAGGCTTGACTATAGACAATTATAAGGGCTTCACCAGTCATGTCTTACAGGCCAAAGTCCCCTCCCCACACCAGACTTGGCACACAGCCCCTTCACTGAAGTCTCTGAAGAGAGTCTCCTCAAGATGTAAGACCCCAGACAGTCACGGTCTTCACATCCATGCATCCACAACCCCAGTGTCTTCCTTCCGAGGTCTCTTTATCTGACGCCAAGGGCAGAAGTCCTCTTCAGCCTCCTCTGCCCAAGCCTCTTTATGGGGAAGAAAGGGGGGAAAGAAACCAGGAACACACTTTACCCTATTCCGACTCAGTACCCAGTGCTTTCCCACTCTTTTCTCTTCCCTCTAGTCATCCCTGACCTCAGGGTCCTTACAAGTGCCGTAGTCTTTTGTTCAGGCTCTCAGCAGTGAGCCACCCCAGCACCTGAGCTGTTCCATCTGCCCCTTGACTGGTGTGCTATTCCAACTACCGAGGAGTTGAGCTTCCATGGTTTTAGCCTCTTGCTTATTTCCCTTGCAGTACATGATTAAAGATTTAACTCTTTTGCCGTTGCTTTAATTAGCTCCTCTGACCTCTGGCTGCTTAGTTCTCTCTGCTCGGATCAGCTGAGCTCCTGACAGTAATTGCACCACACAGAAAGTGTTACAGTGACATTTGATGGTGCACATGTATTATGTAAACACACATATTGTAAATTCTAGGACAACCATGAAAATAGTTTTAAGAAAAACAGAAGGATAAATAGTATACAAAGAAAAAAATATAAAATTGAATAAGTAGAATCAAATAAAAAAGTTGGAGAATTTGAAACCTCTTTGTTATAAATTGATAAATGAAGCCGGTACAAAATCAGTGAGGACACAGGTGACCTGAACAGGATTATCAGTTAATTAGATGGAACTAACATTTATAGAATTTTCCATCCAACAACACAGAAAACACATTTTTCTCAAGCATACGTGAAAAATTCACAGAATTAGATCATATTCAGGCCATAAAACAGAACTGATCTGGGTAGGTTGTTAAGAAAGCCTGAGTGGCCCCTCTTTTGGTGCTCATGGGAAGTTCAGACGGTAGAAGCCCCGTCCACACAAAGGAAACCTTCCCCACAGTCTGACACCCTGCCCACTGCAGACACTTACCAGTTTCCCTTTCCTGCTGTTTCAGACCATTTTTGGACCTGCTTGGGACTAGGCCCTTTTCTCCCTAGAAACAAATCCTACTATTTGAATAATAAACACTTTTTACTTTCTGGTTGTATGTGTGTTGTCATCATATGTGTTACGTATATTCGTTTGCATTTGTGTGATTTACATACATTTAGGGTAAATGTAGAGTTAACACAACAGTCTGTAATACGTCATCAAGAATAAGATCCTAAGGAATTTAACATTTAGTTTATTTTAAAATAAAATGCAATTAAATGTTTTTTAAATTTTATTAAACATTCCCTAAATAATTAAATCTGTTGATTTCTTTTCAGATACATTTAACTTAGCCAGGCTTGCAGATGGTTTAAGAACAAGCAATTCTTTCCAATTCATTGAATCTTTTTAGATACTATTGTTTTGCTCATCCCACCTTGAGGCTATGTTCCTCCCCCTACCCCCCACTGTTTGCCATATATATAAGAAAATCTATCTGTGGATCTGAAAATAAAAATCTTTCTCACCCAACATAGATTCCTTTGAAAACCTAATAGGAAAGCAATTGGAAAAAGAAACAGGGGTTCTTCTTTACTTTTCTCTCATCCTCCCTGTTTGATATCTTTTCCTCATTACTTGGGCTTATTTTGGTCTTGGTTTGTGATCACATGCTAATTTGCACAGCTCAGTTCACCCGGATGGAGAATCTAGCTACCTGTGAGAGTAACGGCACATTTCTTTAGGCATCCTTTTTTTCCCCAGGTCTAATGGGTTATACATCCGCAGGACTAACTTTCTTAAACAGCAGGCAGTCAGTATCTTCACTGATGGTAAGTAATAAAAGTGCTTCCTGAACTCTTTGTGTTACATCATGGAGCCCTTATTTAATAGCTGTAATTCCTACTCATGTCTGGTAATATCAGTAGAGAAGACAAACTCACAAAAATCACTTTTCAGAGAATATACTTGCGCAGAAGTTTGTAGAATGTATGGCATTTATTGTATTCCTTACATCTCAGGTTCTGTGTGTATTCCACAGTTCATTTATCTTGTTGTCACAAGGTTAGCTGCTTTGGGCACTAGTTTTGATTAATATCTTCAGGAAAGTTGGAAATTTCCTTTTATATGGACTGAATGTGTTTATGAGGGTATCTAATGCTACATCTATTCCCTCTTCCCATGTTTGCAAGTAAGTGTAAAACAAAAATCAGTTTGCAAAAAAAATCATTTCAAATTTCGTGTAGAATGAAGGGCCATTTATTTAAGGGAAATATATATTTTAATTTATTATCAGACTCACAGACATAGAAAACAAACTTCTGTTTACCAGGGGGTAAAGGGGCAGGTGAAGGGATAAATTGGGAGTTCAGGATTTGCAGATACTATTGTATATAAAATAGATAAACAACAAAGTCCTACTGTATAACACAGGGAACTATATTCAAATGCCTTCTAGTAATCTATAATAAAAAGGAATATGAAAAGGAAAATGTATGTATTTGTGTATAACTGAATCATTATGCTGTACACCAGAAATTAACATGTTATAAAATGACTATATTTCAATAACAACACTTATCGCAATGAACACACTAAATATTTCTGCCAGTATAAGCAGGTCTGTAAGAGAATTCATTTATGGTGGGAAAAGCTTTACAGTTTCACTCTGCGACCTCCCTTACTTCAGCAGAAGCGCAGCAACATCTTTCCTCCCATCAGCCTCTGCCCCGTGTATAACTTCCCCACCTAGATGAAAAGCAGAAACGGAAGTATAAACACCACCCAGGGTCATCTGATCATGTATTGTAAAATCACACTTTGAAATGTCTTTCACATTTGATTTTCATTGATAGTTGCTACCTTAACAAAAACTAGCATAAATGCAATAAAAAATAAAAGTAAATGTTATCTTCCTCATGTAGGTAGTTGAATTCGTGTACTGTCTTTACTATTTCTCAGTCATGTTTCAGACAATTACATATTTTTTTCCTCTGGAGTCTTAGAAAATTGTATTGTGATTTGCGTGCCGAATGTATTAACTAGCAGGGGGTAGAACACAATGATATGATTCCTTGATGCTATGCCTTCTTTATCTGCTACCTATAAGGCTTCATTTTTCACTCAGTAAGATCTTTGTATTCGTGGGAACAGCCAGAGGGTTTTTCTATAAAACGAAGCTTCACAAGAAGTGTTAACTGCTTTAAGTACTAATCAGTTATTTAACGGTTAAAGGAATTCGGTCAACTGTGAAACTCTTAGCTCAAGATTTCACATTAGGACCATAGAAAAAAAAAGAAGCCTGGACTAGACACTAGTTCTGCTGATATGCACTCTCCACATCTCTTTTCCGATACATGCTACTTTAATCACATTTTTTGTACTTACCTGCCACAGGAAATCTACACTCATATAGTATTGTATTTTACATACTGCAATTAAATGATAATTTTATCATGTCTTCCCCTATCAGTTGCACTTCTACTAAAGGAAAAAAAAAAGAGAGAGAGAGAGGGTTAACATGGCATTCATTTAAAAATCTCTAGTGCTTACAACATGATCACAACCCTCAAACGTCACTCAATAAGTTTTTGGTGATCTGAATGAAAGTGCTGTGTTAATGACATTTATGTAATGTGGGTATTGAAATGAAATAAATGAACTAATTTAATTAAATGAAAGATGTAATCAGGGTATATTAATTTGGAGACTCAAAAATACATTGTAATTTAAATCAGGCCATTTCTGCTCCTTCTACTGCTTAACATTTTATTATTTTCTTATTACAATAATATCACTATAAAAAACACTAACACATTCTCAAAGCCTCTATTCTAAAGGCTATCTGGCAGGCAAGATCTCAACAGAATTCTTTTTTGATTCTTGTATCAGAAGCCAAAAAATACTCATTCTTTATTACATTCTGTTCTACAGAGATCTATGCTATATTGACTTAGAGGTTATAGTGTTTACACCACGGACTTAAAGGAAACAACTAGTAAATGATATCTCTGGTAAAACACTGTTAACAGGTAAAATGCTTAGGTAAAAGTTTTCCCATAGCTCAATTCCCGAAATCATACCTAGTTAAAATCTAAACTTAGAGATACAGAAGTTTACTTCAGTAGAGAGGGCGTTATTTATCTTTGAGCTGGGAGCTAAGAAAACTGGTTATATTTTGGGCTGAACATATGATTTCAAGTAATTTCGCAGGATTCAGTGCAATATGGTGGACAAGGACACATTTTCCTGTGGACTGCAGGAATTAGAATTTTGGACATGCAGCCACAGCTTAAATCTTAGCTATAAAATTTTCTAGTTTTGACATCAATATATGTCTATCTCATCAGTTATTTTTAAATGGAGATAATTATAAATGTACAAAGGTAGCTACAATTTTGGAAAAGTGAATTTCAAATGCATACCTAGATATTTTACTACAGTTAATTTATTTACAATTAACTTTCAATTGCTTTTCAACCTAAATGTTCATTGACAGATGACTGGATAAAAAAGTTGTGGTATATTTATACAATGGAGTACCACTCTCCCATAAAAAAGAATAAAATAATGCCATTTGCAGCAACATGGATGGACCTAAAGATCGTCATTCTAAGTAAAGTAAGCCAGAAAGAGAAAGAAAAATACCATATGTGGAATCTTAAAAAAAAAAAAGGAACATATGAACTCATCTACAGAACAGAAACAGGCTTTCAGACTTAGCAAACAGTCTTAATGGTTACCAGGAAAAGGGGGAGAGATGGGATAAATTTGTGAGTTTGATATTTACAAATATTAGCCACTATATATAATAATAGATTTTAGAAAAAGTTTATTTTGCATAACACAAGGAACTATGATCAGTATCTTTAATAAAATTTAATAGAAAAATATGAAAATGAATGTATGTATGTATATGCAAGACTGGAACATTGTGCTGTACACCAAAAATGGACACATTGTAACTGACTGTACTTCAATCATAAAAAATAGAAAAGCTATTAGCCAAAAGAGAAAGCCAGTGGTTAACTTTCAATTGCTTTAATATGAGAGCATAATAAATTTACTTTTATCCTTTTAATGCTTATATTCATCTTCAAATGTGTAGGCATGTTCATATCTGTTTTGTGTTGGCAATGGGATAAAGAAAGAAATATATATGCTTCTGAATTATTATTATTATTATTATTATTATTATTATTATTATTATTATTTTAAAAGATTTTTGTTGATCAATGTTGGATTCACAGCAAAGTTGAGAGGAAGATGCAGAGATTTGCTGTATATCTCCTGTCCCTAGACATGTATAGCTTCTCCCATTATTAATTTCCCCCGCTAGAGTGGTACATTTCTTACAATTGATAAACTGATATTGACACATCATAATTACCTAAAGTCCATATATTACATTAGGGTCCACTCTTTTTTTTAACTTTTTTTTTTATTGAGTTATAATTATTCTACAATGTTGTGTCAAGTGTCCACTCTTGATGTTGTACATTCTTTGGGTTTGGACCAATGTGTAATGACATGTCTTCATCATCATAACCACACAGAGTACTTTCATTGCCCTAAATATCACCTGTGCTTGACCTATTCATCCCTTTTCACCCCCAGCTCCTACATATGGATGTTTACAACAGCTTTACTTATAATTGCCAAAACTTAGAAGCAGCCAAGTTGCCCTTCAGTGGTAAATATATAAATAAATTGTGGTACATATAGACAATCGGATCTTATTCAGTGCTAAAAAGAAATGAGTTATCGAGTCATCAAAAGTTAAGAAAGAATCCAAAATGCATATTGCTAATCTAAAGAAGCCAGTCTAAAAAAGTTTATATACTATGTGACATTCTGTAAAAGTGAAACTATGAAGACAGTGGTTGGAGTTGTTTTTTTTTTTTTCCCATCTCTTAGTCAGTTAGAATCTGATAATACCCCAGCAGGTTAGGCCCCGCTGAACTAGTTTCTTCTGAGGGGAGATCTTGTTTAAGAAGAGAGTGCTCTAGTGTATTTCAACCTGGTTCCTTCTCCCCTCCCTCTGCCTGAAGCAGGAGGGGCTTCTCCTTTGATATTTACAGTGAGAACTTGGTTGAGTTCCCAGAGGTAAATCTCACATCACAGCACCCCACATCCCCTCCTCAGGACTTGTTTCCCATGGAGTTTTAACACTCAGAGTTGTCCACACTGAGCTTCCCACACTTTGGAAATAACAGTTCTGGTTTTACTACTTGAGCCCTGGTTTCCATGACAGTTTCTGTTCATGTCTCTGCTGGTAAGTTGTTTGTGGGTCTGGTCTCTCTTGGGAGAAGGATTTGCTTTGTGTCAAGACTTTTCTTGGGGATTCTAGAAGAGGTGGTGATTTTTCATTCTGTTCAACTTTTTCTTATTGTTGGGATGAAGTGGTGGCTTCCATACTTCTTACACGCAGAACTGGAAACACCAGAATTATTTACTTAGTAAATATTTACTGAAATTTTACTGTGTGCCAGGAATCCATTAGAAAGGGGTTCAACAAAAGTAAGGCAGACAAAATTTCTTTTCTAAGTGTTTATGATTTACTAATGGACAATTGAAAAGACATAATATTAACTGATTCAATTTTAGTGCTAAGTTGTTAACAAGAGGCAAAATCTAATCTTGTCATTGAAGAATACTTTCTTTCTGTACGGCTGAAATTCTGGTATTTATATAATCTAACTGATCTCATAACCTAGCCAGAAAAAAAAATTTCATAGTATACTAGATTAAGATTACTGAAAAGAAAATCAAAGTAGAGCAATTTTCTTATAGGCAGCCAAGTTAAGGCAAATGAGAATTGAAATCCCAAAGCCTCCAGCTTTTTTAAGCCTAAGTAAATGTTTTGGTCTGAATGTTTATGTTTTATCAAAATTCATATGCTGAAATCTTAACCCTCAGAGGTGATGGTATTAGCAGGTAGACCTTTTGGGAGGTGCTTAAATGATGATAGTGGAACCCCAGTGAATGGGATTAGTGCTTATAAAAAAGGTTGCTGAGCGCTTTCCACTATGTGAGGACCACAATGAGAAGTCTCACTAGGGCACATGCTGGTGCCCTAATCTTAGACTCACAGCCTCCAGAATTGTGAGAAATAAGTATCTATTGAGTATAAGCTACTTAGTCTGTGGTATTGCCTTATAGCACTCCAAATGGACTCAGACAACATACAACCTTTATAAACTTCAGTAAATTGTATTAATAGTATGATTTTTTCAGGCTAGCATATAATTCATAAATGCTGAGAACCTAAGTTAATTATATGTCAATATTAAAGGGAAGTGAATGCTAAACAGAAAGATCAGAAAATAAATTTAATTCTTACATTTGCAACTGGCATTCAAACTTTTGGTCTGATCTCAGAAAAATTATTAATATGTTATAATCATGTGTCCACTTACTATAAATAAATTGGATATTAATCCTGACTCCACTGTGCAGACAGTTTATGTGATTCAGCCAATACACTTCTGTTAAATGCTCAGAAGACAGAAAAATCACATAAAGTTGGTAGAAGTAACCCTTGAATTTTATTTTCTCATCAAGAATGGGGATTTTGTAATCGACATTCTATAAGAATCCATTATAAAGACACTAAATGCTCACCAGAGCTCACATGCCAAAAATTTGTATTTTAAAGAGAAATCAATTAACACATCAGGACTGGTGAAAATAAGACAGTGGGAAAAAGAAAGGAAGGAAGGGAGGAAGGAAGAGAGTAAAACACCAAGCACTATGACAGTAGATTGCATCACTGTGTAGACATACGGAAATAAATGAAACGGCCAACAGGGTACTCAAGTTAAGAGAGGCGCCTATGGTGTAACAGACTTATAGTCAAAAAGTCTGGATCCAAACCCTCATCTAGAACTGATCGTGTTTGCCTCTGTCCAGTACTCCTTATTTCTGTAAACTTCAGATTCTTCCTTTGAAATGTTGGATGATTATGCGGTCCATGGAACTGCTGTAAAGGTGAAAAAGAATGAGATGTTTGGAAAAGCCACTGGCATATTGTGGAGCACACAGTTGAGGCTCTGTGTATGCTTGAACATTTCTTTCTTGATCAAACAGTTAGTGACAATCAAAGGAGCTGGAACTTGAAAAAAACGAAAAGAATTTTAAGCACAAGGAGATACAGAAATGAAGAGAAAGGATAAAACCCTACATTTCTTTATGGTTTCTGACAACTAAACTTAATGAAACTAACTGAATATGATAGCTCAGAGTGGGAGTCAACTGATGGATGTGACGGTGCCCTGGGTAAGATACTCTCTGGAATCAGTTATATTAAGGAGGTTTTTCTCTAGCATAGATGAATCTGTTATGTCTTAATAATGTTAATGTAATAATCATAATCTAAATAAGTCTGCATACCCATTATCCAGGAAGTCAGCTAGTTGCTTCTTTTATTTGTGTGTGGAAGAGAAATGACTAAAGGGATTAAAAACTCATAATTAAAAATATGCATCTTGTGACATAGCTCTCAATTCTGGAGCAGAGAAAAAAATAGTTTTAATAGCTTGGCAGTATGCAGATCTTTATAAATAAGACTACCTCATTGGTCCACCTCTTCTTCCATCATAATATGGGGACCAGTTACCCAATTATCCATTGAATTAGAAAGTCAAGTATTTGAAGAATATGTAGACTTATATTTTCTCTGCTACTTTTTCTTTTTTACAGCTAGCATGCTTATTTAGGGAATATTTATTATTTCAAGGATAAAAGCCTGAAGACCTATAAATAAATTTCACTTTTCTAAGTTTGGAAGAACAAACTAGTTAGTTCAAGAGACCAAGGGACCACTAATCTTTCCCAATTAAATCCCACACTATACAGCTTTGGGAATGTTTGCTATCCACTTAAATAACCATCAGGTGAACTGTTTTGATATTTCACTTGAGGGCTGAGTTCAGAATGTAAACTTAAGCTAAAGTACATATTGAAGGTTATCTCATTTGAGTTTCTCTCCTAAAATTATATAAATATTGTTTGTTAATCTGCAAATTTCAGTAGTTATCAATTAGGGGTACATTGGTCTTATTTAAATATTTTGGATTATTTGTTTTTAATCCTGCTATACTGAAGCAAATATAAAATCAGAAAAAAGAAGTCACTCCAGAAAGTACTGCCATATTTACTTTGGATTATTATTTTTAAATAAGGGGAAACAAACGCAGGAAGGGAAAGAAAGCAGGAGGGAGAGGAGAGAGAGGAAAAGAAGGAAGGACGGAAGAGCTTCACGTATAGAACTGAAAATAGATCTCCTTTCCCTCTAATTCTACTTCCTTAGAAGTAACCTACATGACGAAATACCATATATCATTCGCATACTTAAAACATTCTTTACCAAGAACACTTAAATTCCTGCCAAACACAAAATTTCTAAGTAGATGGCTTGTTTTCTCCTTAAGCTTTTTGCTGTAATTATTTCCTGGAAATTTCTGGCTATCTGGCAAAGAGAAGAAATTCATTTTCTGTTATTCAATGGGTTTTAGTAGAGGTAGAAAATTTCACGTCAGGTTAGGTTTGGGAAAACTCTGTACTCAGGAAAAAAAAGAAGAGATCTGATAGTTATTTTCTCAGTTAATCCAGAAAGCATGATTATTGTAAAGCAGAAAAGCCTGCATTAAAGCAATAATGGTATGTATGTGAAATATCCCTTTATTATGCATTAGTGTTGATTCAAAAGGAAGGGTGATATATTGTACAGAATAATACATTGACATAGGAATCGGATATTCTGACTTATTCTCTCAAATCTACCACTAGATAGCAAGCTTCATATAGGCAAGTCAGTTAACTTCTTCACCCCCATTTCTTTCTCTGTAAAGTAATGGGCTGGATCTGTATTTTATAAATCTTTTAAAGCTTGGAACTCATATCATTCTAAATACTCAGACTACATTATCTTTTATCAATTGTAAAGGAAACAAAAGCACAAAGAATACTCATATATTTCATCTGCATATAATCCAGGAAAGATCACTAAGAAAATAATTTCTTTTTTATTGGGCATTGGATTGTTTGCATTGCATCTTGAGATTTGAACAATCTTATCTATAGAATCAGGATTATGGAAATCTATTAACCGGTAGCACTCACACATGTTGTATTTTACATGTAGTATTTAAAAGCGGCTGGGTGAAGAGTTTGCATTGCACTTGCCAACATTTAACCTTGAATATGTCAAGAAGTATTAGCCATAATATCTGTTTGTTAGTATAATATGTTCCCAAATTAACACTGTTAAAGTGATTCTAACTGCATATAATGTTTGATTTAAACCCATTTAGAATTCAAAACATTAGTTTTTGACTTTTTGCTATTACATTATGTCATTGTGCTACCTGCAAGCCATTAAGTGAATTCATATTTCTTTGCTTAGGAGCCAAAGCCTTAACTCCTTATCACAAAGAAAAGTATAGATCATTGAGTCCACTCTAACCCAGAATAGAATAAACAAAGAAAAAAAGAAAATTGTAAAATTTCAATGAGTCTTTCTGATTGAAATATATACAATAATGTTTAATCAGAAATGATAGTATGGTTAGAGAATTATCAAGTAGACAAATCTAATGAGATAATTTGGAAATTAAATAATTTAAACTCCATTTAGAAAATATACAGAAAATTAAGACACATAGATATCAGATAATTTGCTTAGCCATTTTGTAATCATTGGGGGATAATGTCGTAAAACTTCTTTTGAATTGTAAATTGTTCAGACATTTCCTTCATATATGGCTATATATCCGGAGACCTTATCTGTGGAAACAAAATTCTATACATTTAAGAGAGCCCCAGTTCTCCAGCGAGAGGGACTATATTGTTAATCAAACACAGATTCAGCAGCAGAAGCAGATTCTGAGTTCTCTGCACGATTCACAGCCAGATCCTGTGGTAGTAGAAAATGTGCTTGGGCTGGACCAGCAGTTTGCTGATGTACACTTAAATTCTTCAGATAATCAGAGTCAAGGAAGTACAGTGAGCAAAGGATGTTATATCTCTTTTCACCTGAAGAATGGAGAAGATGCTAAAGGACTCGACGATAAAGACAGTTCAGGGAGGAGTTCTACCAAAGACAAGGGCACATACAGCAGTATTGAGTCTCATAGTGATTCCAGAGGAAAGTCTACTTTCTTCAGTAATTGTGGAAGTGGATAAAGGGGAAGGTTTGATGACCGTGAAGGGAGTGACTATGACAACCCTGGCAGCCATGTGAGCTGGCAGAAATGACTCTGGAAAGTTTGAATATGGTAAAAACAGTTGCTGGTGTGACAAATCGATGAAGCTGTTTGGCCAAAACCACTTCCACCAAGTAAATGTTGGGAACAGAAACTTTGTTCTGAAGATAACACTGGAATTAACTTTGAAAAGCATAACATTCCAACTGAGGCAACAGGCAACAGCTGTCTCCTACATATTGAAACTTTCATTGATGTGGGGATGGGAGAAATTATTAAGGGAAACATCAAGCTTACTTGTTATACTCACTTGACTTCAGTGCAAAAGGATGCATTTTTTTTAAGGATGCTATTCTTTTTATGATTGAGAAAAGAAATCTGATGGCTTTGTACCCAAGCAGCATCTGTAAAAACTGCAGCATTTCCCTTGCCTATCTTGAGTCAGATTTATTCACATGGTCCAGGAGACGCTTTGAGGGACATGAAGGAAAGACTGGAAGGTATGCACACTGAAAGCAGTACTAAATCACCTTGTTATTAGCACTGACAAGAGAAGTCTGGCAGTGTCGATCTATAAGGAAGCCAGAAAATACTCCTACTGGTCTAGAGATAGTCCTTACACCACTTAGGGTGATGCTGATATTGGTCAGCAGATTTGATATTTAGAATGTAGATGGCACTTAGTTGCCACTCCTGGAGTCCTGGCAGACATGATGGAAAGAGAAAATAATGGATTAGAGTTTCTCAAATATTTGGTGTTGGATAAGGTGGATTGACATAATTATGGGGTTGGAAGCTCAGAAATATAGAATACTTGAACAAAACAGTATGCCACCAAAGAAAGTTTACTGTACCATGATGTTTAGTGCTACTTGCCTTAAGAAAATATAGATGCTTGCTTATGAATTCCTGGATGAATATATCTCTTTGGCTGTTGGGATACCTCTGAGAACATCACATGGAAAGAGTCAGACAAACAATCGTTGCTGTTTGACCTCCTAAATGCAGTGAAAGAATACATTGACCTTAGTGTCTGTGGAGACCAAAAAGGGTGAAGATTCTCCGGAGAATTTTTTCACACCATGAAGGATATGTTTGTACGACTATCCATGGAGAACAATCTTAGATAATGAAGAGGTCTTCACCAGTTCCTTTCAGGAAAAAACCCAGTTCTAGTTGACTAGAGCAGTAGCCGCAAGAAGACTAGACGTTTCAAATGTTACCAACACTTTATCAATGTTGACTTGCCAAATGATATTGAAGAAAATGTACATTGTATTGATTGCGCAGGATGTGTAGGAAATCTTGGCCTTACCACTGTGTTCTTTAACAAGAGGAACACAAATAAGACCAAGAGTTTGCTGGATCACCTCATGAAAGCTAAATAAGGGGTGCCATCTTGGTTTGAAAATATGGCATATCAACACCATTCCAAGGGTAGCAGTCCTGGACATTCTAAGAGTAGTAGATTCTGTGGATGATTTGGTGCCAGAGGCTATCAATAAAGTAGTGTTGTCGGCCATTCCAGCTTCAGCAGAGCTGTGCTAACAGCAACTGAGGTGGTGGAAAAGCCACAGCACCAGCAAAGAATTTGGTGGGCATGGCTGTGGAGGCTTTCACAACAGTGATGGATACGGAGGAAATTATAACTCCCAGGGGATTGACTAGTGGGGCAATTTGCAGCAGATCATCCTGCCAAACAAGTTAATGTGGAAACCACATGTAACTTAGCCAGACCACACATTGTGTGGTCTCAAGAACTTGTAGCAAATTTACCAACTGTGATACTCCATTGATTCTTTTTTTTAAGGAAACTCAAGGCCACAAGAAGAGGTGAAAGGAATAATCAGCAGCCCTGTTCAGAAGGTAGTTTGAAGACTTCTCTGCTGTCGTTTGGATTAACTCCACTCTCACCTACCCCCCATTCCAAACTGCATTTATAATTTTGTGACTGCAGATCACTTATATGCTAATGTAATGTACTTTTAACTTTAGACAACTTTTTATTTTGACTTCATTCCTGTTGGCTCAGTAATGCTTAAGACAAAACAATTTCAATTGTTCTGAAAAAATAAACTCATTGAACTTGGGCTAAAATTGTTTTAAAAAAGCTATACATTTTAAACTTAAGCACATAGGTACATACCAACTCTATTCACTAAATATTTCAAAAGTCGACTATCTTTATTGTAGTAAACCTCTCTCTTAAGGATATTTGACTTCCTAAATATGTCATTATAGAGAACAGCAGATATAGGTTTTCCGAATTAAAATATCACGATGGTAATGCCATCCTTTCTACTTAATATAAAAGTATACTTTGCTTTATGACTGTAAGGAGACCTGATTCTAATGAAGCAAATGTCAGACATATGGGGGATATGGAAAATTACCAGAGAGACTCAGTAAGTCCTGATGAATCTATCCAGTACAGGAAAATTAAACAGCACCTGATTACTGTTTGCTAAGACGAAGCTCATCTGTGCACACATTTAATTTATGGTTTTAATTTACCTTTAATGTAAAATATAACTTCCAAGGATTTAATATATCACTTGTCCTTAATAAATCTGTCATCAATGTGAGTTAGTCTTCTATGATTTTTAGAAGCAATCTCTGAGCCTAAGAAAAATTCAACTAAATCACATTTTTTAATGTTTGCTGTATGAATAAAATATTCCCGCAATAATACTTTAGTATTTAGTGGTGACATTTGCCTTGAATGGAAAAGAGCAAAAGATTAAAATAAAACTACAGCCCGTAGAATTTTCTATATTAGCATATTTTAGTAAGGCAGGACATATGACTCTTGAAATGGCTAATCTTTTGGATATTCAATTTCAAGTGATTGGTGTTTACAGAAACGAGCTCAAGGAGCAAAATCTAGAAGCATGAAAAGAAACGAGATTTATTGTGAGACTTAAGAACAGAAGTTAAAAACTCTTAATCATGAGTTAAAAGTTCACCAATGTCTTATTCTGATCACATACACCCTGTAAACCACATTTAGAGATATTGCTCAATTTTCAAAAATTCTCTTCTCCCCTAAATGGCACTTCAAAAGTATATCTGCTTTAGTTTCCATTCTAAGTGTTTAAGAAAATACTTCACAAAGCAGAAGTTTAAAGAAAAAGAAAGAAATATAATGAAAAGAGAAACATAATAAGAAAGCCTCATGTGCCGCAATCAGTATGCTTTAGTGGACTGCCTTTCTTCTGTATCATGAGTAAGATTAGAAATGTAATTTTTTACTCAACTTTTGTTTTTATTTATTGGTCAAATATGTCTAGTATATGCACCACATCATTTTCCTGTTCATCCTTTTCTATTGCTCATATTAGAAATTAAAAATGTAATTTCCATTATAATTAAAGCTGAGGAATGAGAAATCTAAAATTGAAAACTTTTCATACTTATGTCCTTTCTAGTTGGAATGGAAAATGTATCTAAAGAGCTTTGACTTACTTTGAGTACTGGCAGAAAAAAGGATATTCTTAAAGGGCCCAGGAGGTCGTAAGTCAATTCCACTTTCTGATTGAAAGAAGAGGGCCATTGAGCACCATCATTTCTCACCAGTTGAGGCGAAACAGATTCAGCACATTAGAAGTCACAAACACTTTAGTAAGTTCATGGCAGAAGGGAAACAGCTCAGTGATAGAGCGTGTGCACGAGGTCCTGGGTTCAAACCCCAGTACCTCCAAAAAAACAAACAAATAAAAAAACTTTAGGAAGTTCAGCATTGTTTTCTCAAAAGAATAAACAAATAAAGGCTGCTAATCTACTTGTGACACAGTTATCATTGTCATTTGCTCCTCTATTCTTACTATAGTGAAAACATTTTTTTTTACTGAAATAAAATAACTTTTAAAAAAGATACAATGTTGTAATGAGCTTCCAAAGAAATCACAGAAATCAAATTATAAAAGACAAATAATTCACTGGTATTGAGCATTGATCTGATTAACTTTGTTACCTTAAATTGGACATAGTCTTTTCCATAACAATTATAGTGAAATGTTAGATAAGCTCAAAAAAGTAATAGATATAAAAACAATTTTTCCCAATTGCATGTATTTATTTTAACATATATTCTGCTAAGGTCATAAGCTTTTTTTTTGAGTCTGAAAGATCAACAGACTTGTTAAATTGTGACTAAACCAACTATATAACTTCAAGCTTGAGAATACATTTTTCACTTACCAAGAAACAATTTAAAAATAAATAGAAACCCATAAAAAATAAAGTGTACTTGGGTACCCCATGAAGGGACAGTACACTATTTTTGCATGCCATGAATCATGCCCATATAAGACTACAAATTTAATCAATAA
Organism: Vicugna pacos; assembly: GCF_048564905.1. Taxonomy (NCBI): domain Eukaryota; kingdom Metazoa; phylum Chordata; class Mammalia; order Artiodactyla; family Camelidae; genus Vicugna; species Vicugna pacos. The sequence goes on along the minus strand of NC_133000.1, from coordinate 23,847,332 downwards.
ACGTTGTGTGTGACTATCTGCTCCACTTACCAGCCGTCCCCATCTTTCTCCCTCCTCTTGGGACTCCCTATTCCTGAGAAGCAACACAATGAAATTAGAACAGTGAATAACCCCACAATGGCCTGTAAGTGTTCAAGTGAAAGGAAGAGCCACACATCTCTCATTTTAAATCAAAAGCTAGAAGTGATTAAGCTTAGTGAGGAAGACATGTTGAAAGCTAAGGTAAGCCAAAATCTAGGCATCTTGCACCAAACAGTTAACCAAGTTGTGAACACAAAGGAAATGTTCTTGAAGAAAATTCAAAGCATTATTACTGTGAATACATGAATGACAGAAAGCATAACAACTTTCTGGCTAACATAGAGAAAGTATTAGTCATCAAACCAACCACAACATCCCTTTAAGCCAAAGCCTAATCTAGAGAAAGACTCTACTCTTCAATTTCTTGAAGACTGAATGAGGTAGGACACTGTAGAAGAAAAGTTGCAGAAGAAGAAGAAAAGAAGCTACCAGTTGTTGAGTCATGAAATTGAAGGAAAGAAGCCATCGCCATAACATTAAAATGTAAGGTGAAGCAGCAAGTGATGATGGAGAAGCTGCAGCAATTTATCCAGGTGATCTGGCTAAGGTAATGCAGGTGGCTACACTAAACAAATGATTTTCAATGTAGATGAAACTATTTTATATTAGAAGATGAATTCTAGGATTTTCATAGCTATATAGAAGAAGGCAAAGCCTGGCTTCAAAGTTTCAAAGGATAGCTGGCTCTCTTGTTAGGGGCTAATGGTGACTTTAGTTGAAGCCAAAATCATTTATTACCATAAATAGAATCCTAAAATTTGAAAATCCTAGGGCTCTTCAAAATTGTACTGAATCTATCTTGCCTGTGCACTCTCAGTGGAATAATAAAGCCTAGATGAGAGTGCATCTGTTGATAACATGATTTACTGAATATTTTAAGCCTGCTGTTGAAATTTACTGCTCAGAAAAAAAAAAGTCTTTCAAAATATTACTGCTTATTGACAAGGCATCTGGTCATCCATCCATCTCTGATGGAGATGGACAATGAGATTAATGTGATTTTCAGGCTTGCTAACACAACATACACTCAGCAGCCCATGAATTAAGGGGTAGTTAGTCTTTCATGTCTTATCAAGAAATGCATTTCATAAGACTATAGCTGCCATAGATAGTGATTCCTCAGCTGGATCTGGCAAACTAAATTGAAAGCGTTCTGGAAAGTATTCACCATTCCAGGTGCCATTAAGAACATGCATAATTCATGGGAAGAGGTCAAAATATCAACATTAACAGGACTTTCAAAGAAGTTGATTCCAACTTTTATGGATAAGTTTGAGGGGTTCAAGACTTCAGTGGAGGAAGTAACTGCAGATGTGGTGGAAATTGCAAGAGAACTAGAATTAGACAGGAAGACTGAAGATGTGACTGAGTTATACAACTTCATGATAAAACTTTAATGGTTGAAGAGTTGCTTCTTAAGGATGAGGTAGGAAAGTGGTTTCCTGAGATAGAATCTACTCCAGGTGGAGATGCTGTGAGGAATGTTGAAGTGACAGGAAAGAGTTTAGAGTATTAAATCAATTTAGTTGATAGAGCAGCAGCACGGTTTGAGATGATTGATTCTAATTTGGAAAGAAATTCCACTGTGGGTTAAATGCAAAACAGCACTGCACAGTACAGAGTAATCATTCATCAAAGGAAGAGTCAATGGAAAAGGCCAACTTTCATCGTTGTCTTATTTTAAGAAATTGCCACAGCCACCCCAACCTTCAGCAACCACCACCCTGATCAGTCAGCAGCCATCAACATGGAGCCAAGACCCTCCACCAGCAAAAAGGTTATGACTCCTTGAAGACTCAGATAAAGGGTAGCATTTTTTAGCAATGACATATTTTTAAAGAAAGGTATGTATATTGATTTATGACAAAATGCTATTGTACACTGAATAGAGCACAGTATAGTGTAAACATAAATTTTATATATAATAGGAAACCAAAACATTCATGTGATTCACTTTTATTGTGATATTCACTTTATTGTGGTAATCTGGAATTAAACTTACAGTATCTCTGAGGTATGCCTGTAGTTATAATTCTAAAATATCAACTAATGACTAGGATATTTTGATAGTCTATCAACTTTCTGTCCATTTTCATACAAGCATTAAGGCCTTAAAATTTGATTATTAGTCATCAGAAATAAATCAATTTAGTCAATTTAAAATATGTTTTGGTTTCTGCATTATCAGATTAAGTTATCCTCAATGAAAACAAGATCTTTTAAGGGGAAGGGGTTGATAACAATAACAACAAACTGAAAACATGATTCTCTATGTTATTACCTAAAATGTAAACAAAAAGTTAAAATTACTTGTACTAACAGAAAATTGTATCTATGTAGAAAGCATACGTATCATTTTTGGACACCAAATATATAACTTTTACTTATCAAAATAACAAATAACTCTTTACATAATAGAGAGAAAATATATAAAATGTTCTTGAAAGATCTATGTTGGTGTCAAGTATAGTTTAAGAGGTGGGAAGAATATATAGTTTATGTGCTATAATAATTCCCATAACAAGGAGAAAGAAAAAATACTAGCATGTTAAATTATACATTATAAATTCAAACTGATAATCTAGAATTCAGTGATAATGACAATAATACACTCATAGGTGATACATATTTTATTCATGGTTACACAAAACACACACTTTCTAAAAAAAGAAAGTACTCAATATATAATAATTAATTGGGATATAAAAAACTTAAAAATTTAGAGTATAAATTTAAATTAGAAGAGTCCAAAGTAAAAGCCAAAATTCATACTGATCTATATAAGAAAATAGGGTGTTTAGTAGTACTTTTCCCATTAAATCACAATTGGAGCCAAAGAAATGCCCAAATTAACCCGCATTTGTAAAAAGAGAGAGTCAGTCAGTCAGAAGGTTTTGTTAGGACTAAGAGGTGATCATAATACACTCCCTAAACTTTCAAAGAAAAAGGGACAGAGTGAGTATGGAAGAGAGGGAGACACGAAGGCACCATATACGTAGTCAAATTGTGAAGGGTGCAGTGTCCAAGCTTTGGGGAGGAATGTAAACCAGTTTCCTCTCTCATTAACCAAGTGTACGTATATGTGTGAGGATGTGTGTTCCCTAAAAGCTAGATTAAAAGTTTGTCACCTGGACCTAGTCAAAGGGAAAGAAACCTTTATTTGTAGACTTGATTCTGGAAAATATAGAGAATTTGTGTGATGCTTCCTTGATAAAGGACAAAGAAAAAACTGATGAAATTGTGATTTTAGAATTAAAAATTGAAGCCCAGATGGCTTGACATTCAGATCCTAAAGTTCAAATCAATGCCTTATGCAGTCATTTGCTACCAGTATCCCATGCTGTTTTTGCTATGATGTGTGAGAAACATCTTGGTCCCTTTGGTACTGCAAGTGAGAGAGTGGAGTAAAAAACTGATGTGTGCCCAGAGGATTACAAATAATTTAATTCTCTTCCATGGAATCTGAGGCACTGAAGCAGTTGTTATGAAACATGGAAGTGAAGATACTACTCCAGTTATTATCTTTTTGCCAAAATGTTTGCAAATGATGCTAAAGCTTTGCCTTAGAATAATCCAAGACCTCTCTCCCAAAAAGGAATTGCTCAGAGGCATGAACTTGCAAGAAGACACATGGAGCAGCTTGGAGCAGCACAGAGGTGGGCACCCTAGGAGCCCACCCAGGACCACCCAGAATGGGAGTGTCTTTGAATCAAGTCCAGAGGTAGAAGAACCAAAAGATGATGAGCACCAGGCGGAGAGTATGACCTCTAAACCTCCGCCCCAGGAAGGAAGCAACTAAGAGTCTTTTATTGCATTTGCTTGAGTATTCAGTGGTATGGCTTAAAGAGGGAAAAAATGCTTGTCTCGAGACCCAAATACAGTCCCGCCGAGTTTCTGTAGTGGGTGCCATTAGGCTTCTCGGCAACACCAGATGACCTTCCCCCAGTCCACCACAGGGCATGCTGCACTCTGGAAATCCTGTATCTTCTGATGGGAAAGGAAATCTAGAGGAGATAACTTCTGGGAAGTGTGCTAGGAATAGGACGCCATCAAGACTTTGTGCTGAAATCCACACCACTGTGCAACCTGCCATCTTGCCCATCATTTATACCATTCAACTTTGAAGCACCCTGATTCTGAAGGTCACTGCTGAACTGAAACACTCTAAGTGGCATGCTTCACTTTGTCAAAGGAAGGAAGCTGTTAAACCAAGCTGATCCCTGTGTCCAGATTTTAATTCAGGAAACAGGAGAGCATGTCCTCGTGTCAGAGAAAAGATTGTGGAGCACCTAGAAAGGCAGAGAACCCTCAATAACAAAATAAGTAACTACTACCATTGCCAGAGTCTTTTTTCTATAATAAATTAAAAACTATCACCCAGGGTTTGACACTGAGAAATTTTCTGCATGCTGCAATTCTCTGTGCATTCACTTTCAATAAAGTTGATTCATATAAATATCTTTTAAAAAATGCCAACCTTCTCCTGCGCATCTCTGAGCAATGGGGACTAGAAGAGATAGCATAGAGCAGAGATAAAGACAAAAGGAAAGCCAACATTCCACACTGTGTTTCTAGGGCAGAAGGAGTGAGCTTTTCATAAGGCTAATGGACACCCCAGCTATTAATGGAGCTTGAGCAGCTGTTGTTTCTCCCAAGAGGATTGTCTGCAGACAGTGAACACAAACAGCATGAGCTTGTAGATGCCTGAGGTGGCAGGAGGTAAGGGGATTCCTAGAAAAGAACTGGGTCAAAGTGGGTCTACACAGACGGAAACCCCCTGGGCCCTCCAAAGAACCTACTTGTAAATCCCTTGAAAGAGCAAGCCCTTGGGTTTGTGCCACACAGAGGACATCAATGGCCAATCAGTGTCAGCCAGAGAGTCGAAAACAGCAAAGTGAAACAGAGCAGGTGTCAGTTAAGTAAAAAGATGCTACCTTCTCACTTTCCTTCAAATATTTAGAAAAATCTAGCCTCAAAAAGGGAAAATGTGAAGAGTAAATTAAAGCTAACCATAAATTTCCTTTATCATCCTCACCATTTAGAGTCTTAGGGGAAAAAAAAAAACATGAATTAGGATTTGGACTGAAAGGAGGAGAAAAAGTAAATCGATTCATCTTTAACTGGACTGATCTTTAAAACTTCAAAGTCGCCAGAGAATTTCAGCATCTACTCAAGATACAGTTAACAGATAAACATGGAGATTTGACAGAGTCCAATTAAAATCAGTGAATTAAAACCATTTCATTTATACCCCTCTGCTTTGAGACTCCTCATTAAACGACCATATCTAGAACATTCTTGAATAGCTGTGTTCTTTTTAATAGAGCTTTATTACTTTTAATATACTGCACAGACTCTTTAAATATCTACTTGACTTTTAAAAATATGTATATACACTAAAATAAAGCCTTTAAAGGAAGTAATACAATGGAAGCATGTATGGAAATAGACTCTAGTAATACTTATGCCTCTTTCTGGTGCCTTGTTTTTCTCGGAGGTGACAATGTCATGCTTAGTATCATTTCCCTACATCATCTCAGTAATGGATAGGAGGGGACAGTAAATAAGATTTAACTCTGTCTTTACATTGAACAGAAAACATGAAAGAGGAAGTAACAAAAACAGCCTGCAAAAATATTTCTTCCTCCTTATCAACTCAAGAAATATTTATTGGCAAAGAAAAATTCGTTTCACTTTTTTTAGAAGTGACTCTTATAAGTAATATTTATATTATCAATAGATTTTTTTCTCTTTAAGCAAGCACTCTCAATGCAAATACATGAATGTGAATCGCTAACCCATATAGCGCGCTTTCTTAAAGTTACCTAGAACGTAGTAACTCTTACAGCAACACATCATTTACTCTAAGTTAATTTTTTGCAGAATATTCATTGAACTCAAAGCTAATTGCTCAAAGGTAAGATTTTGTTTTTTGATTATATGAAGTGTACCAGTCAGGAAAAACTATGGCTAACCTAGACATTTAAATCAATAGATAAATAGATAGATAGACAGACAGACAGATACCAGATAGTTTTTAGTGGCATATGTTGCATTTGAAATTAAGAATATTTTGTTCAGTTAAATTTTGAACACCAGAGTTTCTGATTACCAGTCTTAAAATAAGTTTCATTCTAATGTAATCCTTCATGAATAATGTCTAATTTATGAAGTGATTAAAAAAACTATTTATTAGAAATAATATTTGAGAAGCTATAAAAGAGGAAAGTTAGCCGAATGTGATAAAAACATTGTTCAAGTTCTGAATAATATTTGGAAATCACAGTTTTTGAAAATTTATCAGTCTTTCATTCTGTGGCATCAATTCCAGCAATGTTTTACCCTAGTGTTCTTTCCCTGAAGGAGGATGTATAGGAGACGGTCTGGCTTTTATTTACAAAAGCCTATTCTCTGTGAATAGTCTACAAAAGTGGGTTTCTATAGATGTTATGAAGAGTTTAGAGATATGTGAGTGAAGGAAAATAAAGGAAAATTCTAGAGAGAGAAAGACAATCTTTGAAACCTAATTCCATGGAGGAGCCTAAGTGTGATGGTAAAACTTCAAGTATTCCATGGCACTTGATAGTAGAATGTACATTTGAGTATGGACACATGTGGGTCCCATTCATTCAGTTTGACAAGAGATCCATTGGGTTCCTTCCATATGAAGAGCTGCATCCCCAGTTAATTGATCTTAATCAATGAAATATTAATTCATCACTTCATTTTAGGAAGGTAGACAATCCAATTAAAATGTAAATATTAAATATAAATTTTAACTGGTGGTAAATAGTATTGTCTCAGGTCAATACCAGTTATTAGTGTATTTTGACAAATGGCATTCACCTACTGCAGTTTATACCTCTGTCTTCATATTGAAAAAGTGTACCACCTAATCAAAATTTTAAACTGTATCACACCACCTCACTCCACACATAGTCCCATATTTGGCCATTTTAGCTACCAAGGGATTGCCAATAACCAGAATGAAACATAAATAATCTTAACAGTTCCTAAATAAAGCCTTTATTTATAGGGTATTTACTCATAGCCGATTTTCACACAATTTTTATTTGCTTGGTTAGTTTCCAGTATTATAGAAATTAAAACTCACAAGTGTCTAGGCTGATAAATACAGGCACCATAAGAACTTTTTGTTTAATTTTGAAAGACTGACAGTAACAGCACAATACCCAAATGTGTACATACACATTATTTTATTATATAATTTTATAAAATAAGTAAGAGCATAAAAAGTAACAAATGAAACAGAACAAATCAATTAAAGCCTAATGAAAAATGTACTTTAGTAATTTATATGCTGATCTCGTTACTGTAATAAAGCCAATTCCCATCTCTCCACCACCTTACACACACACACACACACACATACACACACACACACACACACACATACACACACACACCCCTAGTGGTCTGATTCCTGCCACATTTATGCATCAGAACTCCTCTTGCGTATGCTCATTAAAATATATATTATATATATTTTCTAGTAAATGTATATAATATACATATCTCATAGAAGTTCTGGAAAAAGAAGAAAAGTAAGTAATTGTGAAAATCTCTCATTCCTATTGGATATCACCCCAGTTATTATGATAGAAACAAATGAAATTAATGAAGAGACATTCTGATGCTCTGAACAGAGGCAGAAATGCTTCAGGCTGAAAGAGAGGGGACCATTTAGCACACCAGGTAAGGTTGGATTCTCTGGGAAGATGAGGATACAGCAACCACAAGCACATATACTTGGCAAGCTTGTGTAAGACAGTGGAAACACTGAGGCTTCTCTAAACAGCTTACTAAAGTGAGAGAAAAAGAAGGATGGAATTGCCAAATGATGACGGCAGACTTACTGTGCAACAAAAATGCTATGTGGAGGAACCTCAGAAATAACAAACAAACGCTTTGGGTGGTGCTGAGATGTGGTTTTAACTTATTTAGGGATTATCACCACAGTCGATATTTACGCTAAGTACGTTTTGATTCTTGATAATAAAATAAGTTCTTCAAAAGTTTCAGTTATGCACTATTCATATCCAGGCAAAGCTGGCAGTTCCTTACTGTCCTGCACTGTGACCGCTATTCTCAAGAGTTTTACAAATTTCAACCAGGGATGGTTGAGGCAAAGATCCACATGTGACCTTTTAAGAGAAATAATACCCTGAAATCCTGACTCAACTCCTATGTGGTAATCCCAGCTGGATCTCTTTTCACTTGAAATTCTAACCTTGAGCTCTAAGCAGTTTGGTCCTTGCTGATTCTCCTGGGTCCCCTAGCAACACCGTTAGTCTTCTTGAATCAATAGTTCTTAAGCAGAGAAAATAAAGCTCCAGGCCAAAATAAGACAGAAAGAGTACAGGGAAAAAAAAAACTGATATATCTTTCTCTTGTGATTTCATTACTTCAGTCACTGAAGACCACATACTCAGTTTTCCTGAAGTATGAGAATTGTGATAAGAAGGAGAAAAACCATTATAATCCCCTTTTCATTGTATGTTAGTTATTATTCAACATTCTTCCAATGATTGCTGGTCTAGTTCATCAATATATGTTTGTGGTGATTTTATTATGCTGTAGTCTTTCCTCAGTACCCTTTTTAGCATGTCCATCATAATAATTGGTCTCCCCTGCTACAGGAAAAATGTTTTAGGTAAATTTGGGACCACTTTGTTTATTTGCCTTTTCTCTTTTTATCTCATTTCCATGATAATTTTTATATTTTAGTAATATCTAATAAATTAAAACTTTTAGAATATCTGCTGGATGTACATAATATGATAGGCAATATACTTCACTTAAACTGTGATATCTTAGAAATTTTATGTATTGATATTGGTGTACAATTATATGATAGACTATTGAAAGAAAAATTATGGTGATGCCTTGGTTTAAGGTAATAGCACTATAGTTTGAAAAAAGAAAATGATTTTAAATTAATGTAGAATGAGCACTGTTCAGTGATAGATTAAGTACGAGCTATAAACAGAAATGATAATTTAGTTCTGTCTTAAGAAATTGGTTTCCTAAGGATGAAGAAATTGAGTTGTTAGTGCTAGGATTGAATTAGATACTCAGATACATGGGGAAAATGGGCACTCGTTACATATACATTTAAAGTTTAGAAAAGTCTTGAGAGAAACACGTTTGCCAAATGTTGATATAAAGGTGACATTTAAAATCACAGAGATGGATGTGAGCTTGCCTAAGAAGAGAGAAGGGACAGAAATGAGTAGATGCTATAAACTTGGGTTCAGTAATTGAAACGATTAGTGATCTGGTAGATGCTGCCTGCTGATATACAGTCTTTTTAGTATGACTCAAGTTTGGGGAGTTTTCAGGTCATATTGTCGTAAAGAATCAGAACTCTTGAGTTCTTCCTATTTTAGGGAATTAGCTTACTTTTTAATATGGCCATTTTTCAAAAGAATGATCAGGTTTATTTCACGTCATAGCAATTGACATTTATTTCATCTATGCTTAATTATTAGTTTATCAGCTACTATGAAACAATTTGCACTATTTGATGCTTTTTTATACTTTTAGAGAATGCAGTTAGGAAGAAAAGATTCCACTTTATATGTGTTTATGAAATGTTAGATTTTTAGATATTTTAAAGTGTAGTTAATTTATTACAAAATAAAGTTATTATTTAATATAAAATAAATAATGAAAATCATTTAAACTTTGCTATAAGCAGCAATTAAAAACTGAATACAGTTTTATCTGGAGGGTGTAGATATTTACTTTAAAAAAATCCACATAATATGTTTTGAAAGAAATTTTCTAGAAACCTCTGTATTCTCACAATTGTGCTGGGCAGTACTGGGAGGTTATCAATAGTGAGTAAGAAGGAAAATACATCCTTAAAAATTGGGGGGGGGATAGTAATAACACAATACAGACCTGCAGGAAAGGACATATTCATGTTATGGGGTTAAGTTATTAAAAGGTCTTTTTTGGAATGACATGTACAATTATTCCAGAAAATCCCTAGCCTGGTTCATGTCACTCCTGGAAATTTGAAGCCTTCAGCTTTTACTATGAGTTCTGATTAACTTGCCATAGAATCATCCAAAATAAATATTCATTGCAACCAGGGTTAAAAAAAGAAGATATCTCCAAGGTGATAATAGTGCAGAAACAGAAACAGGCGTTGGGTTTTAGTTTTGTGTGTCCTTTATTTTCTGTGATGGGAAGGGAGACTTAATAAATGTGGCTCCAAGTTATGAGTTTTTAATGTAACAAAGTAGGGGGTCACATAATTCAGCACTTCTTGTAAATCTTTTATATTTCTTGTTATAGTGCTTCCATAGGTAATTTCAGAAAGGTAAAAATATACATCAGAATCAAATATAAATTAAAATTCTAAAATAACTGAAGTTTCCTATTCCTCTGGTCTTTATCTGCTTGATTTATCCTACTGGGTTTCATGGTCTTTATGCTTTTCTTCTTGCTATTAGAGAGGGAAACATACTGATGAGCTTTTTAATTCGGATGACAAAGTCGTCCCAGGTAGGACAAATCATGCGGTCACTGACTTTTCTTACTTTAGCCTATTTTTGGCCTTCTTTAATATTTAGAGATTCCTCTATTTCGTATGTATTTGACTGACAACTCCAAAACTTCTCTTTTATTTGAAAATCAACAATTATTGTGCATATTGCTCTGATGGAGGATATTCTGGAATATGGTATAATAGTTGGTTACTTGGTTACTGTTTTACCAATACTTCCTATTTTATTTTTACAGCAAATAACTTTTTATGATTTTATCTGGAAAAAGAGCAATGATACACAAAACATTGAAAGTCATACTGAGTTGCTAAATAGATGAGCATTTTACTCATCTTTTATGCTATTAAAAATGTATAAGACTATGTTATTATTAATAGAAGACTTTAGCAAAATTCCTCAAAATACTTCAACCGAGGAAATCAATTCACAAAATATAGTCACACTGATTAAAATATGAGCTTAGTTGTTTTGAATGTGGGTGTATCTGTCTTTGTGTGTGTGTATGTGTGTGTTTTCTAAATTTTGGTAAGCAATGCTAATTTTAGCAAATGTACTATGAAAGAAATAAAAGATATATTCAATTAAATTTGAACTAAATGCTGTTTAATAACTAAATCACACATTTTATTCCTCTGAAATATATTTACACTTATGTAATACAAATTTCACCAAGTAAACATGCTAATTAAAGCTATATAAGTCATGTTATTTTTATGTTGATACAAAGTTTTAAGAAAATATACTGTTGGTTAATGAAATTTGAAGAAATAAATAAAGCAAAATTGTTGTTATAAAGTCACTGTAACTTAATTTTTCTCATAATAAAGTAGAATATTCTCATAAAAACATCACACAAGATGATAATATAATAAATGTGAAATTTACTCATCCTTTGAAGTTAATCCCAAAGAAAATTCAACTTACTAATATTTTGTAACATCTATTTACTGTATATATATTTACATGTATTTTTCTGTCTAGCTCTACACAAATTGGATACCTATACACACATTATTTTGTACCCTTCTTTTTCACTAAGTGGTTTGTGATTATTATCATTAACATTAAGAGATTTAAGAATGTATATAGTGATTACACAATATACTAAAGCAAGTTCCTAGGGGGAAAATATCTATTACTGCAAAAATGTTTGTTATTTCATTTTTAATTGGTTTTATTCTATTATGAATCATATCAGAGGGCTTCATAAAATAAGTCATAGTATGAACTAAAGTAGGGAACTTATGTTTGCCAAATTTATTTTAGGGTTGAGATTCTTCTTTCTCAGACCACAGTTTACACCTTATGAGAACTGTAATTCCTTTCCCTATAAATAAATTTTATTATTAAATCATTTTAACATTTTAAAATATGTTGTATATTTTCAAAATAGCCTCTATAGAAGTTCCTGTCTTTAAAAATTTTTGCTGTTTTGACATCACCATATATATTTAATATTTGAAACAGATAGTAGAAATTGTAACTTGTTATAGTATTTTATTTGCAATTATTACAATGCTATTTAGCCTTTCAATATGTGTACTTTTTATTATTTTGTCTTTATTTGTAACAACACTTTCTTTGTAGTAAGACAGTTTTGAAATTGTTCATTGTCACAGTTTGACTATGTACCACATGTTTTCATAGGCATGTTTATCATCATCTTTACTTTTCAAACATATGATAACCATAATGTTTATTTAATCCTTACACAAGGTTCATTTAGGAGTGTATTATAATATCCAGATGATTTAGGTGAATATTGGTGAGGTTTTCTTGGCTTTTTTATATTGTTCATACTTTAATCTCTAAATTAATTTTATTAAGATCACATTTCCTTAACATTACATCTAGACATAAAATATAATTATGCTTTGTAAAATGTTTCATGGAAGCTTAAATGTATGATTTATTCTCTGCAAGATGTATATACTAGTACAAAACAATATTAAAATTAATATATATTTAAATTTTATGAAATATTATTTACTTGTATTTCTTTGATATCTCAAAGACCAGAAAGATTATGTTAAAATAGTTTAATACTAAAATGTTTCTTCTATTATTTTTGTGTTCCCCACACTTTTTAAACTGTGTGTATATATGATGTGTGTGTTAATTTTTCCTTATGAAAATTTCAAGGAAATTAAAAAATTTTGTGATTGGATATTTTAAATAATGACACATTTTTAATGTGAAAAGTTGTTTTTCATATTTTAGTTCAAATATCTCAGGTGTTAATATGACAGCCAATTAAAAAATTGTCTTGTCCTACATTCTTCAATTTTTCATTTTTTTCTTTGTTTTAGTTATTGCTCTTGTGCACAACAAGTAGATCTGACTTTTGCTTTGTCTTATATTACCCATTTGAGAAGACTTCTCTTTTAATACATATTTTGAAAATATTTAAATTGGTATTATTTCTAAGTGGTTTTTAATTTTTTAAATATTGTTATTGCTTCTGCTGGTAGTATTGTTTTATGATTCCTTGCTTTGACTTCTTTTTTCTTATTAGTTTACATTTTAGGAAATGTAATAGTTTACATATTACAAAATTATACATATATATTGTTTTCTACATATCTTGTTTTTATTCATTATATTTTAAACTCCAAATAAATATACTATTTTTCTAGATATCTCAGCAACTCTAATTCAGAAATAAAGCTGTTTATTAATTTCTACTAATGAAAGGAGAAAAATTAATACACACACAATTCCTCAGACCTATCCCTTTCTTTCTGCATTTTTCCAAAGGTTACATATCTTTGCCACAGCTTTTTATGGCCACATGCCTGCACAATTTATATTACCATTTAAAAAAATTCCTTAGCTTTTATTTTGTTTTTAAATACAATCATTTGTGTTTCATTCTATGAATAAATCAAATGGATACTTATCCATTACTTTTTACTATCATAAATTTCAAGGTCATTAAATCTTATTTCAATTCATTTATTAGTTGTGCTCTGCTCAGTATACTATTTTGTTATACTGGAATTTGGATCTTGACACATTTTTTAAAAGTGTATATTAAGTCTTTGGATATTTCAAAACATACTTCTGGTGGAATTATGTGCAAATGTCATAACTACTGCTTTAGAATTCTCAATTTTACCCTGGAGGAGTAATCAGCAGTGAGGGACAAAGGGGACTTGGACTTAAGACTGTGCCTGAGCAGAGCAAGGGGAACAACTGCTGATGCTGCAAGGAAACTTACAGCTCCAACCTCTGTGTGCAGTTAACATGATCTAAGAATCCACATGGACCTCACTTGGCTTCAGCACTCCTCCTCTCTGGGGAAAGAGTCGAGGTTCTGGGAGAAAAGAAAGCAAAAACTTAAAGGGAACAACACCAGCTTAAGCCTGACCCTCACGTTTTTTGCTCCAGCAACTTGGGATCAGACCCTCCACCACCAAAGTCAGCAGAGGAGGGAAATAAAAAAGATTAGAGAGAAAATAAATGAAATAGAGACCAAAAAAAAAAAGATGATTTTTTGAAAAGGTAGACAAAATTGATAAACATTTAGCCAGGCTCATTAAGAAAAAATAGAGAGGACCCAAATAAACAAAATAAGAAATGAAAGAGAAGAACTAACAACAGATACCATAGAGTTTTTTTTTTTAAATCGTAAGAATACTATAAATAGTTATATAGCCACAAATTGAAAAACCTAAAAGAAATGGAAACATTTTTAAAAATATAAAACCTACCAAGACTGAATGAAGAATAAATAGACAATTTGAACAGTCATATTACTAGTAGTGCAACTGAATTTGTAATGAAAGACAAAATTGACCAAACAAAAGTTCAGGACTAAGACAGCTTCACAGGGGAATTTTACCAGACATATAAGTAACGGTTAATTTCTATCCTTCTCAAATTATTCCAAAGAACTGAAGAGGGCATAATACTCCAAAATTCATTCTATGAGGCCACAATTACCCAGACACCAAAACCAGACAAAGACACTCCAAAAAAAAAAAAAATTACTGACCAATATTTTTGATGAGTATAGATGCAAAATTTCTCAACAAAATATTGGCAAACTGAAATCCAACAAGATCAAACTCTGAAAACTATAAAATATTGATGAAAGAAATGAAGATGATGTAAAGAAATGAAAAGACAGCCTCCTAATTCAATGGCTATTGACTTGGAAGAATCAGTATTTTTAAGATGGCCATACTACCCAAAGCAAGCTACAGATTCAGTGCAGTTCCTATCAAAATGCCCATGACATTTTTCACAGAAATAGAACAAATAATCCTAATATTTAAATGGAACCACGAAAGACCCTAAAACACCAAATCATTCCCAACTGGTCTTATTTCCTCTCTCTTTGAACATAAAACGAAGATGAGAAGGTGCATAAAATTCTATAAAAAGACAAAATATCACAGCTAGTTGTCAATCAAAACCAAACAGGAAGAATGGCAGCATCAACAAAACTAAATTTCTAAAGCAATCATCCCATGAGTGGAAGTATGATCTTGTTTCTGTTCTTTTGATAATGGAATTTCTTTAGCATTGCTAAAAAATAAGGGTAAAAAGTGTGTAGGCGAACGACATAAATGAAATTGAAGTAGTGTGAAAAAAAATTTTTTTTAAATAGACTTGTTCTCACATGACATTGTAATGTGTTGCTCTAGTGTCATACAATAGCTTGTACAACAGAGAATGACATATTAAGTTGTCATTTTCACTTTCACATGGAGGAGGGTATATATTCCAATAATATATAAAAATGAGAATGGTATCTAGTCTCTTTTATTCATATGTTTTTAATGTACCTAATTTCTTAATCCACATGATGTATATTTGAGACGTATTCTTATTTAAGAGAAAATAATACTTATCTAATTAAATTCAAAGAAACATAAAACTTTGCTCTAGCCTTAGATCATCATCTGAGTGATGCTATGTGGCAATTTTTATTAATGAGGAGTATATTTTTGAACTCCTAAGCAAAGTGGTTTAAATGGTAAATTAACATGTGTTTCGTCTGCTATTCACAGGTTGCCCATTTTCATGTTATTTGATAGAACAATGCATAAGAAAAGGTAACAGAGTGTAACCTAGTTTACCTATTGCTTGAAAAATGGATGAATCAGAGGCAAGTGTCTCTCCAGCTTTATGTCTGAAGTATGAGTGTTATTGGGTTCAAGAGCAAGCTGACCGGCAGACTCTCCTGCCTCAGAACTCACTGAGAGAGCTCTAGCAAGATAAAAAAATGTGCAAGAACAAACTCAAATAAAACTTCAACGGTGCCTAGAATATGGGAGAAATAAGTTTAAATATGCATTTGAAGTCAAAGAATGCAGCCAAATCATGCACATCATGATCTACTTCACTGGGCAGAAATGCTTTGTGAAACAAAGATCAAAGAATGCCAGCTCATATTGTGAAATTATTTCATGAAACCTAGTAAAGAGAAACTAAGTAAATTAAAAATAGGAACATCCTAATGATCACAGCGATGTTTTGAGTGTGGATATGCAAATCTACATATGACACGAACCAGCGAAAGGGAATATTCTATTTGCTTAACAAGATTTCATACCCTTTTCTTTTGTGACTGAGCTTTTATTTTTTTTAATTTTTTTAATTGAAGTATAGTCGATTTACAATGTTATGCTAATTTCTGGTGTACAGTACAGTGATTAATTTATAAATGTATATATATTCCTTTTCATTACAAACTCTTACAAAATATTGAATATAGTTCCCTGTGCTGTACAGTAGGGTCTGGATGTTTACCTATTTTATATATAATAGCTTATATCTACAAATCCTGAACTCATATTTTTTTTAATATAGTACCTTACATTATAATTTTAGTACTTTTGTTCATTTGTCAAAATACCTCTGGTTCTATCAATAAAGATATTTTCCTAGTAATGACTTTTTTTACCATATTTACTTTAAAAAATTCTGTAAGTTTTTCTGATCAGAGTCACTTCACTTAGTGCCGTGTAGTTTCTTATGACAAGGTGGGAAAATGATGAACAGTGTCACATGGGTATTTGCAGAAGCCATTCTCAACACCAACTTAGAGAAGCAGCACACCCTCAGGTCAAAGATTTACTGAAGCCATAATATAATAGTGGAAGACTAAAGTAAGTCAGTGTACTGGTGAGTAGGGGAGAAAGTAATCAAGAAGCTACTAACAGTGTGGGCTAGTACTGCGAAATTAGCTGGGTAGTCTCATTCAGGGTAGCCTCGGGGACTTGCTGTGCAATTTGACACACTCAGGGAATAGAATGAGTTGAGTCTGACAAGCAGCCCTCCAGGGCTAAACATTCAGTTTACCCCAAAATCGACCCAGCTTTCATTTGGAAATACAGGGATCAAATCCTACTTTTGAGGGAGAACTGTGATAAGGATGAAGACAGATTGTAGGGTGACAGTTAAGCTATCTGTCTATCCACTCGGGGATCCAAGGTCCCAGCAGTGATGGTGTCATCACATTAATGATGCAGAACAATTGCAACTCCTCCGCTTTGTTAAAATGTAGGCAATATGGGAGCATTGAAATTCCATGGTGATAGATTTCCAGAAATTTTTCAGAACACTCATGCCAAGTGTATAATAATTGTGGCTGTGAATTTAAATGTAACGCACGGTCCTTCTCTGCCTGATGTAGCCTGAAGCCTTCTGGTTACACATGTATTTCAGAAAACAGTTGTTTCTGGAATTATGCTTCTTCTAGTAAAGAATCTGTCTTCTGCTGAGATTGTAGTAGAGCTGGGTGATCCTGATACATTACACATACATGGACTCCTACTATAATTGTTTTGACTCTATGGATCACCTAGAGTAGTACTGGAAGTCTGAGAAATAGGAACCTCTTGTCCAGTGCTGTGTGATGCAACTACCAGAACGACAGAACAGTTCCATATCTGTGCTCTGCATTGTAATAACCACCAGCCACATGATACGACTGAGTACTTGAAATGTTGTTAGTTTGACAAAACTGAGTTTTTTAATGGAACTTAATTTGATTTTAATTTGATTTGTTTATTTATTTACCTATTTTTTATTTTGAATGAAGGGACTGGGTATCAAACCTAGGACCTCATGCATGCTAAGTATCTACCACTGAGCTGTGCCCTCCCCCACTGATTTTAATTTTAAATAGCCATAAGTGGCTAGTGGCTACTTCTTAGTACAGTTTAGCTCTAGACTATAAAGTTAAAACAACTAGAAGTGAGCAACTTGTAGGTATGGAGTCAAAAGACAACTACATAGTAAGAACTTTAAATATAAATATAAATGTGTACATATAAATATGCATTTCCATCCTGACCAGATGTTCAAATTTAGTATTATTCAGGTGTTATTTCATGGATTCATAAATTCAGTCAGAAGCCTAAGTACTTCTCATCTTCTGGCTCTGCCCTCTTTAAGGTGTCCAAGTGGGACTCCTCATGAACACGTGCTGTTTTCTGAAGCTCCAGGAATCAGATCCTCATCTGAAATATCTAAAGAAGGGAAGGAGGAAGGGAAGGAGATGAATAGTTGGAGCACAAGGGATTTTTAGGGCAATGAAATTATTCTGTATGATACGATAATGGTGGCTACATGTCATTATGCATTTATCAAAACCCATAGAATGTACAACATCAAGAGTGAACCCTAATGTAAACTACAGAATTTAGTTGATAATAATGTGCCCATGTTGGTTCAGCAGTTGTACCAAATATGCCACACCGATGAGGGATCTTGAGGATAGGGGAGTATATATGTGTGGGTGGGGAGAGCTATGTGCAAACTCTCTGTATTTTCTGCTCAATTCTGCTGTGATCCTGAAACTTCTCTGAAAGAATAAAGTCTACTGAAAAAAAAAAATAAAGGAGGAAAGAACTCCATTCTTTGGTTCTTTTATTTCATGCTCTCTATACTGGAAAGGAAAATCTTTTTTAGAAGGTAGCTTCATTTGAATTTTATTTGTTTTAAAAGTCCTCAGGGGCAGAATTACTGCAGAGGTTTAAGGGAACGTGACATTTCAGACTGATTCATGGGAGATCGGCTCATGCAACAAAGGAAAAACAGATGAAGAACTGTTAAGTAGGGCACCCATAGTGTCTTCTAGACATCCTATGAGTGTTGAAGAAAATATCAGCTGGGTAGGGGAAATGAAAAGGGAAAAAAATATGCAATAAGATATACTTCAGTAGAAATATAAAAATGTGCCAGGGGTCTTGAAAGGTAGACAATGATGAAAAACAGCTCTACAGTAATAGAGAAAAAGATTTTAAAAGGCAAAGGGTATGGCTTCTTTAGACTTGAGACATCGTATGGTGTGTGGTGAGAAATAGAAAGGTAGGAGCATGGGGACTTACAAAGAGTTAGGTCACCTGAAGTACATGTGCCAAGATAATGTGTACATCAAGTCAGAAGTGGTGGGGAAATGCTGAATAATTTTCAGTGGAGAATGGCACTATTAGATTACTTGCTGACTGCCATATTTAATGTACTCTGAAGGGTAGAATATAGCAGAGACTTTTCATGTTCACAACCACTAACCCAACCTGGCACTCCATCCTCCTTCCCAACTTTATTTTACTGCATAGCCAGTATCACCTCATAACATATACTGAGCCATACAGAACATGCTTAAGGCCCATCTCCTCTGCCAGAACCTTCCTGGCTGTTTGTTTTACCATGTTCTCCCTGGCTGCCCTACTCAGGCCACACTAATCTCCTTAGTGATCAATGCACTTGCCAACCATCTCCCTCCTTGGAGCATTTGCTGTGGCTGTCATTCTATTTGAAATGCTCTTTCCCTGCATATTATATCACTTAATTCTTTGCAGGTATTTATTAGGTTTTGTCTCAGAGAAATCATCTCTAAACTACATATTTAATGTTACAGCCACTACCCACCCTAACTTAGCAAATGCTATATACATTTCTAGATTTATTTTTTACATAGTAATTTTTCTCATTGAACGTATGTGCTTTGATAATACTCTAGATGTTACACTATAGGAAAATTCTATAAGTGCAAGACTTTTGTCTGTTTTGCTCACTGTTAACTAGTGATGCTAACAGTGCCTATGTTAAGCATGTATCAGATTTCCTATGAATATTACTTGAAGGGATATATTCACATTTCACAGCAGTTGTGTACCTGTAACTATCTTTCTCTTACAAATAAGATCCTTCAGATCGGGCTGTATGTTACTTGCTTATTTCAGGCTTAGCATTTTTCTTTTCTATAAACTCACACAAATAATTAGTTAATACGTGAGCTGTATTGGCACACTCTGCAAATTAGTAATATATGGGATTATACATGGTGCAGTTATGAGCAACATTTGTCTCTGATAAAATTAACTTAAAAAGTAAATTATCCATGTCTTGGCTATTGTAAGTAGTGCTGCTATGATGTCTATCAACAGATGACTGGATAAAGAAGATGTAGTATATTTATATAATGGAATACCATTCAGCCATAAAAACGGACAACATAAGGCCATTTGCAGCAACTTGGATTCTCCTGGAGAATGTCATTCTAAGTGAAATAAGACAGAAAGAGAAAGAAAAATACCATATGAGATCGCTTATATGTAGAATCTAAAACAAACAAACAAACAAACAAACAAAGCATAAACAGAAAAGAGAAGTAGACTCATAGACAGAATACAAACTTGTGGTTGCCAAGGGGGTGGGGGGTGGGAAGGGATAGACTGGGATTTCAAAATTGTAGAATAGATAAACAAGATTATACTGTATAGCACAGGAAAATATATACAAGATCTTATGGTATCTCACAGAGAAAAAAATGTGACAATGAACATATATATGTCCAGGAATAACTGAAAAATTGTGCTCTACACTGGAATTTGACACAATATTGTAAAATGATTATAAATCAATAAAAAATGTTTTTAAAAAAAGTAAATTATCAGCCAATATTTAAAAACAAGTTTATTTAAATTTCAACTCCATATGTTATATATTTAAGCTGGATCTTCTTTCCCTCATGGTAATAATCAATTAATGTCAACTATTAGTTGTCTAATCCAGAGAAGGCATATGCTCAATAGTTAAAAATATCCCCTCTCCCCAATTCACATTGTTCATTTGTATTCATTGTCTTGCTTTCTTAATATTTTAGTGTGTAACCTCTGTTGTAATTAATGGAAAACCTGAGAAGAATGCAAAAATATTCTTTTCACTCAATATTAGAATCTTTTCAGAGGAACTGGTTTTAATTAGATCTATTTTAAAAAGAAATAGAACTATTAGTTGATAGGAGCATTTTACTCACTGTATTAATGTGCATATTTTGATAATCTTTATAATTATTTTTGTTTGTCAATTTAATATATTAGCTAATTGAAAACATTAATTAACTTCAGTTCTCTAAATTAATTAAATCTGAAACATCACAAAGAGTCCTGTTGTCTCTGATTAGTGAACAGCCTTAAGAAAACCTGAACAGGATACACAGAAGCATAACAACAGGATTGGGAGACTCAAAAACATGAACAGAGGTTAATTAACTTGAAATATTTTTCTATGTTGGCATTTTTCAAACCATTTTAGAGGAAATATTATGCTAGTTATATATAATGTCATGATATAATGAGTTTTTCAAAATGAGCTGAAAATACTGCAGAAGGAATTTGAAAGTGTGATGAGAAGGTATCTAAATGTTTACTACCCCAGTGAAATTAAAGGTAAGCCAACCTTTTTCCTGGCTCCAACCCAGATTTACTATTAGAAAATAATAATCTAAAAATTAATCTCCATATTAGAAACTTTCTAAGACATTGACTGTACCTCTAGAATGTTGGAAACAGTCAAAGGAGTGATTTAAACGTACTGTACATCTGCATGTTTAGAAGTAGGTACAATGTTTGAAATTTGTTGATGTCATTTATCTAACAAAGAGGATAAAAGAGTGATTCAGAACAGGTAATTATATTTATAGGATAAAATGTTCTTGAGAAGGTGAAAGCAGATGATTCTAAAGCTCACGAATGAGGATAGCCTTTGACATGAGTTAAGGGACACAGGAAGGAAGGCAGAGGATGTGGATGAGATGCAGGAGATTTGATACATTTGGTTCAGGGAAGATGGGGCCATTACTGTGCAACTATGTTTATATCTGTTATTAGTATCTATATAGATACCTATTGTAACATCTATATCATAGAGAAATATATATATATCATCTACCCAGAGTGAGAAGTGAGAGAAAGTTTAGATTTGATGGGAAAAGAGATAATGTGAAAATAGGTGTAGTGTGGGTGAGTACACATCCTAGTGAAGGATGATAGGATGGCTGAGCAATGTTAAGTTACTATTTGAGATTTCTGGTGTGAATTAGAGGAGATCACTCAACATGAATGTGTGATTTTTCCCAGCTACAATTAGTCTTTCAGGTGCTACTATAGACTATGCTAACTTCAATATTAATAATCACTAATGATTATTGTTATTTGTACTAAATATTTTAAATATATAAATTTATCTACAGCATCAACATGCTCAGATAGATTTGATGACTGCTCCAATATTACACATGAGATATAGAGATTGAACTTATAAAAATATTTGGGTTTATCTAGTGTGAGAGATGGAAGGAAGGAGGAGCAGGATATTAAGAGTGTGGGGAATGGAGTGATTCCTAGAGCAAGTGAATGATGGTATTTAAGTAGAGAATGGAATACTTCATTTCTAGATATCAGATATAGCACAACTCTTAACAAGATTTTTTCCCTTTAAATAAGTGGGCAATTTGAAATATCAAAAAGATATATTTGGAGGTGGGCTAGTCAAGGGGCAGTGAGACCAGAAATATCAGGAAAAAAAAAGGAAAATAGTGGGAAGAGAGCCATAATCTTCACTCCATAGTAGATAAAGAGAGGAAAATGGTAGGAAAAGGAGGATGCTCTTCAATGAATGTGGAGGAATAAGTGAGAAATCATCACTGAGTGTTGCAAATTAACTATTTACATTTAGAATCATACATCAAGTAAGCTATATTTGAAGTGAAATAATTTAAAACCTCTCAGTAGTTTTGGAGAGTCCTTCAAGATTGGTTAGGGTAATTAAACACAGAAGCATTATATATGAATACCATGAGGCATGTTAATCATAATATATTTTGAGTGCAGGTGTGCAGTTTATCAGTAATATCATATTCTGTCAGAGTTACGATTCTCCAGTTCACAATAACACAAAACAAGATTTGATAAACTGACAAGCTATGTGAAAGTTTTCTTGAATCAAAGGGAAGGTTGAAAATTCTTTGGGGAAAAGAGAAAACACAGGCAGTTCCATATAACCTTAGGAGTAGAAATCATCGGTTTTGTCTACATTTACCCACTGAATTAAAGACATTTCAACTTTTGTTCTATTTTTCTCTTCACTTCTTTCAAAATTAAATGTTTTAAAATTGATTTGCCCATTAGATGGCTAAGCTATGATGATGAAGACTTGTTAAAGAAACCACCAGGACCCTTTAAAGTCAGGATGGGCTATGTAATGCTGCAATAACAACTTTAAAATATCAGAGGCTTAATACAACAAAAACCACACTTATATGACATGTCCAAAGAATGTTGACAGCAGGAGCTGTCATTCAGTTCACGCAGGAGCTATGATCACAGAAGCTTCACCATTTCACAGCACTGTAACTTACAGGTTAGTTATTTGCAAAGAAATACTACGTGTTCTACTTATTTATGTTTCATTGGTTAAATTTTCTCATGACCTTACTTAACATCAAGGAGAACATTTTCTTCACAGGAGAGATCTTTCTGAGCACCAGTAATGTCTACCACAAACCTCTGTAGCTTCTAAGGGTGACCAAATGGAATGAATTTCTGTTCATTTTGCAAAAAGGGGAATGGATGCTGAGAAACAACCATTTACTATACAAATATTATAAAAATTGAGATTCAAACTAAACATGTGATCGATACATAGGACATATTTTTATATCCATTATGGAAGTGGACATATAAAGAAAAATAATTTGTCCAGTCATGAATTGCATAGTCCATGTCTTCTTGAAATGCTTTCACTGCCTCTTGGTTAAATAAAGTTCTTTTTTAACCCTTGAAGTTGAAGTTCAACGTCCAAATGCCAAGTCCAAACTCTTTATCTGTTCTCTGATCTTATTTCATTGCCACATACATCAAGTCTAGCATTAGCACCTGTAATGTAATTGGCTATTATTCCTTTTTGTCTTCTAAAAATTAATAAAAGTACCTAAAAATATCAGAATGAATATTGGTAACAGAAGCATGTACATTTAATAAAAAATAATAAGCATATTATCAATTTTTTAATTCCAAGAATTGACTGTTTTACTTGTAGAATGCCTCTGGAATGTTATTTTTTTTGCACTGCTTTTAGAAATAATCCATTTTTATTCATTTACATAACTGTAAGTAGACACAAACTTCTCAGATGATATTTATGTCATTGCTTATGAGTATACAATGCATTCTATTTGCTAGGGTTTTATTTTGAGGTTAAGTGACTCAAAGATTTAAAGATGTCTCCTTACTTTTTTATATTTAAATAAACAAATGAAAACTAATAAAACTTGAGTAGATTTTGTAATTTTTTTTACAGTGTGAATAATATCATTCTTGTACTTATTTTCAATTTTCTTTCTTTACAAATTTCCAATTTCTTTAGTGAATATAAGGCTTGTTAATCAATTAATAATTTGTAGAAACCCATACATACAGTCTGATATAACAGAAAAACATAAAATTGAAATTTTGGCAATAGAGTGTTACTCCAAGAATGGTGTATTTAAAATTCAAAATAGATTGTATATCAATAGCTAAAAAATACAATATTGTTCCAAAATAATTACTTTCTGTAAACCCTTGTTCAAGCTATCATGTAAAACATTTGTCTGATCAATACCACAGAAAAAAAGTCTTCAAAGAATATATGTGTGCTTCAGACAATGGACATTTCATCTACTGTAATAGAAACCTTTTTCTTTTATTCTCTTCAGAAGTTTTGAAGAAAGAATCTTAAAAAAAGAAACCTTTATGTAATTGCAAATAATCATTTTCTGAATAAGTCTATTTTGTATAGAATAGTTACAGTTTTGTCATTCTTTTGTGATCCCTGTCCTTTTCACAAGTGAGGTTTTTAAATTGAACTCTACTGAATATTCTCCATTTATAACAGTTTAAAAAGGTGCTTTCTGAACAAAGTATGACATGATTTATAATTTGGACATATACAATATATTTTCCCTTTAATTTTGTTTCCAAGGTATTAATCAGCATGTTTTCCCTCACTTCAGTTCATCTATAGTTTTCTCATGTCCCAATAATCTTATTTTATCATTGGTATATAAGATTAAATCTCTTTTATATTTCTTATCCTAGACAGATATGTGCTTTCCTTTTGATTTATTCAATTTTAAGCTTTCTCTAGACATTTGGGTATATTAACTCAACTAAAAACATACTGACCAACCATCAACCAAAAAGCACCCTCTCAACTTTCCAAAGCAATCTAACCCAACACTCCCATTCACTTCTTTAAAAATTTGTAAGTAATTTTTGCATTATTTATCAAACTTACATGAATGAAACTGAGCAAGACTCTGTGGGGCCTTCCACGGGACAGAATCTGATGAATTCCTCCTCTTGTTTGTAGGAAAACTTTAGCCTCCCAGGCCTTCCCCAAGTTCCATAGAACACATTTAATCAGAGAAGTATGACAATACAGAAACAATTTTGTCAAGTAAGGCAAAATAAAAGTAGGTAAGCCATAAAATAGAACCAAGGGCCTTTAGGTCCTCCTTAAGAGCTAAAGATAATATCCTGAGCCGTTTCTTTAGTTGTTTTGTAGATATTAAAACCCCCACTGGGTGGAAGAAGTTAACTGCCTGATGACCATGAGCAAGGAGCTCCCAGACTGGCTGGAGTCTGCGTTTTGATAACGCTGACCCTGTGATCTCACCTGTTTTCTCACCAACAACCAATCAGAAGGATGTGCAGGAGCTGATCAGGCACCCTGTGACCCTCTCCCTCACCTTGCCTTTAAAACCCTTCCCTGAAAGCCTTTGGGGATTTTGAGTCTTTTGAGCAACCTGTTCTTGCTTGGCCTTGCAAGAAACTCTGTACTGTCCTACACCATAACCCAGTGCCAGAACGTTAGACTTGCTGTGCATCAGGCTAGCAAACCCAAGTTTTACTGGGTAAAGTAAATAATATTTCAGTTAATTTCCCCAAATGCCATTTTATTGTGTTTAACATTTCCAAACATTTACCTCCATAAAAATATATTTACATATAATTTATATCCATTTTGGGTTTATTTGTATCATTGATACATAAATTATCATAAACTTACCTTTAAGTACAGATCAGCAAAGTAATCTCTGAAAATAAATGTCCCCTCACTAAGAAAAATGATCATAGAGAAAACTAAAATTTTAAAATCATTAAGTTAGTGGTTAATGAATTTTTATTGTATATGTAAAAAAGGTTGTTTACAGATTATGTTAATCTTCTCAAGCTGCTATACAAAACATCATAGAAAAAGTGGCTTAAACATTGGAACTTTGTTTTCTTGCAATTCTGGAGACTGGAATTCCATGAACAAGGTGTCAGCAGACATGGTGTCTGAAGAGAACTTCTCCTTAGGTTGTAGATAGTCACTGCCTCACTTTATACTCATGAGGCCTCTTCTTAGTGTAGAGAAAGAGAGAAGGGGTGGGCACTGTTTCCCCTTCTTTTAATATAGCGATCCTATCAGATCAAGACCCCACTCTTTTGGTTTCATTTAACTTTAATTATGTCCTTACTCCACATATAGGCACACTGGTGGTTAGGGCTTCAACATATGAATTTGGGAGGGACACATGCAATCAGTTCATAACACAGATATTTAAAATTTACTGTAAAGTTGATTAAAAATTAAGTTATTCCAAAACACAGTATATTTTGAGAAGTAATTAGCTATTAAACGTCCATATGAAGTTTTATCCCCATTAAGAAATAGTGTTTAATTTATGAATTTTGATTCAGATATAAATGCATACATAAATAGTTAAGAAATGTCTATTTTGTTATAGTAAACTTATACAAAAAAAACACTTTATCCTCAGTTTGAAATTATAGCCACATTTTTTTAAAAGCGTTTCAAAATCTCTACAATAAATATAAATGAATATGAACCAACCTATACATATATAATATGAAATTCCAATAGAAATATGACTATACATGATAATATTTTAAACCATACACCTAAGGGTTTAAAGGTCACCTCAAAGCAGTTAAGTGGAATACAACAAACTTTAAATAATTCCTTCAAAATAACTAACCTTATATTCACTGATAATAGTTCTTAAGAGATTATTTCATAATTAAGAAAGAATATCAAATTGTTTAAAATATGAATTAAATTATTGACTGTCAATTTTAAAGTGGAAGGAAAGCTAGAATAGTAGTTTTGAATACATATTTGTATAATTAGCAAAATAACTATGGAATTTATATTTGTTTCATAGTTACATGTAATGTTTGAAAGCAGTGGCAATGGAAAATATTAAATATATATATAAAGATAAATATATATATGAAATAAATATATTGAGAAGAGAAATATGCCTACCACCCACCCACATTGCACATCAAAATTGGCTCAGTTAATAGACAAGTGATGACAAGAGAAATAGAACTGGAGAGACAACAAATCTTTTTATAGGAAAAGAGACTATAATAACTTTCTGGAAGAAAAAATATATATAGAAAAGAGAAGATAAAATCAAATATGAAAGAGCTGAAATAAAAGTGAAGAGAGAGGCAACAGAGGTTGGATGTTGAAGAGATGAGAGATCTGGAGAGTTACTACAATCCACTGCAATTTTTAAAAGATAGAAGAGTAAAAAGGATTTTAATTGAGTTTTGTTAAGTTTTCTGTAATGTAATTCCTTTTTTCCACCCTCTGAAATACAGTTATAAAGACATATGTTCCAAATGAAATCATATTTATGATTGGACATGTCTGTATGTGCACCTGTACATTTTACAGCTAACATATTGGCACGACCCTGAAGTGAAATCAACACATCCAGGTTTGCTTAGGTTACATGACAACCAGACCAAAAATTTCCAGATGGCGGGAAATTGTTGGATAGCAGGAAAAGTAGGATGTATTCAAACTGGATAGAAACAGAGAGTTTATAATTGATGGGCCCAAAATAGACTCAGGAAAACATTATAAAAATTAAAATGAACTGACAGGGCTGCCGTGGTACAGCTCCACCACTCGCCCACCTTTCTTCTGTCCTTTGCTGTACTGATCTTGCAACATAAATTTAATTCAAGTAACATTAGGGAGGAGTCTATAGATAGGAAGACCTGTGCTGACCAGAGAAATGTGCATCTCAGAAATGTATGTACAGTTGACTGGGGAGGATCATCCTAACATACTGTCACTACATTAGACATTTAAAACTTTGGCAAACAGTAAGAGAATGGAAGGAGGGAAACTCCAAGTATGCTTGAAGTTAAAATTTTCCCTCACTTCAGTAGAGGAGGCATAAAAGCAAAATTAATTTGAAGCATGGAAAACAGAGAGGATTTTTTTTTCAAATGGAAAGTTTATGGATTTAGATTATTATTTATTACACCTGGATAAAATTTTTCATGTGATGCATGAACTATGCTACGAACTAATTAAAAACCATAAAAATTAACATTCATTTTGATGCGAGCATTTTGACCTTGTGGAATAATTGATATCAGAAAGGAGGTGTCTTCTCAAAAGTTAGTGCTGATTTCAGCAATGTCACTGAACTATAATGAAGCTGAATTAGAAGAATTCCACGGAGTCTTTACAATCCTGACCAGAGGCAGTAGCCTGGAGAAGGAAGAAAAAGTGGGTAACTGAAGGATTTAAAAAATTGCTGAACACTTCAAACCCTCTTGATTTCTTGGAGAACAGCTAGAAAGACAGGCAGAAGCAAGAGATTTTTCAAGACCTCATCTTTGGACCTCTTAATTCTACCAGCAGAAAATAAGCACTCTAGCTAAGGAATACAGAAAATTATTACAATTTAAAACTGTTGCTATAGATTCACCAAGTGCCAGTGCTTAAGCTAAGTTTGGTCTAAATATGTAATTTATTTGACAAAATGTTAAATAAATGAGAGAAAAAGCAATAGAAGCATGATGTAAAATGGTGAACGCTTGATGCAGGACAGGTATCTCAGAGTATGCTCATTCCGTGTGATGTTCTACATCTTGTGTGGATCTAGTTTATATATCTGGTCCCTCAGAAACATTTGAATCCACTCTACTTTGCATGATAGTTGAATTTTTTCCCCAAACATTATCTTCTGATTAAGAGCCTTTTGATTGAGACTTTTAAGAGTATGCATCTGTCCAGAACTTAAAAAGTCTGAGATTCGACCCTACTTCCATATTAGCAAGTAACAGTTCTATAGATCTTGAGAAATTATTTCATAATTAAGAAAGAAGACTATCAAATCATTTAATTTTTTTATTTCTATGATTTCATTTATTTTATATTTAGAAATGTTCAATGTGATATATGGCAAATAATTGTCTAAGGTTGTGAAAAATCTTCAATAATGTTATGTACAGTTACAGAGATTGATTAAACAAGTTACTATTATGAGAAGAACTAGCACGTATTAAACACTATGTAGTTTATAGGCATTATCCCATATAAGATATATATATTTAAATATATATCATTTATTTAATCAGCATGAAATGTATATAGGTAGTTATAATTACTTTTATATTCCAGGAAAAAAAAACAGATTTAAGGAGGTTAAATTACATGCCCAAAATATAGGTGCTGGAGTCATAAGGTTATCCCAAATTTGTAAGACCCCAAAATGTGTGTTTTGAATATCACAAATACTTTCATTTTCAGCTAAGACGAAGTGAAATACATTTCTAAAATTTATTTTATAGAAAAATTTGGAAAAATGTTCACAGCATATCAGATAAAAGTAAGCAATTTAAAGTAGTAGGATGTAAATATAATCCTGTTTGTATTTATAATTGGAAATATATGAAAATGTTTTTGTTATTTAACCTTGGATGTCCAGAATATGTGGTCATAAATGTTATTATTATAATAAAACTTATAATAAGATGACAAATTGTTTAAATTTAAAACTATTATTAAATTTGAATAAAACAATGTATACAATGAATAAAAGATCAAATGCCAAGTAGTAGCTGAATCAGGAAAAACAATTAGCAAATAATTTCAACAGTGAATATTTATTCTGCTAATAGGGTTAAACATTTGTTTAAAGATGATGACCTAGTTTCATTAAGATCATCACTGCATGTAAACAGTGTGATTATTCTCACAAATATTGTAGAATTACACACATTTTAAACCTCACTGCAGGACTCTTTAATCATGCCAGAAGTTCTTTCTAAAATGAACAGCATTTCTTTCCCAATAGAACCACAAGTAGACAAATGAGGATACTATGAATAATCATGGCTTCTATAAAGCTGCAGTAATGTTAATTTAGTATAGTTTAAGAATTATATCTCTTGAGGAAATTTCTGAGAAAAAACAGAGAATTTGCCTGGAAGCCATTGCCCAGTTCAAAAAGTGGGATACATATTTTAGTATCAGAGTAAGAAATGTATCATTTGCCGATATTTTTAACCAAAGCATACATTTTTGAAACTTTATTTGTTAACATGAAATATTTATTGAGGATTAAAACTATCTTTTCTTTTGGAATTTAGTAAAATGAGACTAGCACATGGATTTTTTAATGGAAACTTTACTTTGTGAACTATATATGTGTGAATAAACATAAATTTCATTGGTTAGAATTTTAAAAAGTAAAAAGAAGGTAATTTAAAGGACAAATTGTTTGACTTTCCTTTGTCTCTTACAAATGTTTTCTTTTAAATTCACATGAGGTTAAAGAGAGTCACTCTTAGAGAAAACAGAAAGTTATTTATAATATACATATATAAAAATAGAAATGTTCTAAGCAAGAACTCTTATTGATAGAGTGAATAACAACATTAAATTAGAAGATAAACTAATATGTATATTAGATGAAGGTGAAGAATAGCCCCCTAAGTGGCAAAAATAACAATATTCCCTCTTCACTGCATAATAAAGTTTTATTTAGTTTTTTTTTAATTTCATTATTTTTTATCATTTCCTTGAAAAACAAAAAAGGAAGTGAGCTATTTAGAAAAATACATTTTTTTTGTTTTTTTACCACCAACAGCTGTGAAGGATCTGCAGTTTCTTCACTTGCAATCTAACAATTGGCCGACCACCACTTCACTGATGCTGACAAAAAATAGGAAACTCTCAGGTCAGAGAAAAAGGACATTATCACTAACAAAAATAGCAATAGATACAGTATTGGCATTTTGTGTTGATTTCTGAACACTTGATTCCCACAGAGTGGTATGAAGAGGAATAGGTGATTAATTTCTGCACATTCACTAAGTGGAATTACAATGGAGAAGCCTTGATCTTAGGGAATCCAAACTTTCTCTTCTGTACAGTAAGCATGCCCACCTTCTATTCTGGAGGGAGACACTACCTCTCTCTTCCAAGCTGTTTGTTATAAAAACATCCTTATAAAAATAAGCTACCTTAAAGGTAATCAGTACCTCTGATCACCAAAAGTGCTGAGAAATTTTCTCCTAACTCCTATAAATTGAAGAAAAGTCTCATTAAGATTTTGTAATATACTATTTAATTCATTAGGTATGATTCTACCATTCTGGGAAAAATCATTAATATCTGATCAAAATATCCATATATGTTATGAGTTCATGTTTCCAAAAATATTAGTTATAGATTTCATAAGTAAATATATTTTAAGTTTTACATTTATTTTCATTGTTAAAATACATTAACAATTTAATAATACATGCATGATGGAAAATTGGCAGGATAATATAGTAGGCAGAGAATAAGACTGGGGGTCAGAATACATAAAACATTAGTCAGCTCCAACATTAACTAAGAATGTGTCCTCTGATGAGTCAGAATAAAGCTATGTTTTATTTTATTTATCTATATAACATGAAAAAATGCAATAGATGATCTCTAATGGTCTTTTAACATCAAAGAGTTAATAAAAATATGAATATGCTAAAAGTTAATGCAAAAATTACATATTCTTTTTCCCCGAATGTAATTTATTTTATTTCAACTCAGTGAAAATGCACTGGATCTAAGTAGGGTAGTATAAATACACAGAGGATCAAAATATGAACACATTCCCCCAGGAAATTTAATATATGGGGAAATAGACCTGCCATATGATTGTACACGTTGTATATCACATAAAGTTAGGCTGTTATGTGAATTGAATTTCCTATAATCGTGCATTATGCAAACTAAACAACTATATAAACCAGTCTATATCAGCTTTCTTTTGCCATGTAACAAGTTACCATAAACTTAACAGCTTAAAGCAACACATTTATTGTCTCACACTTCCTGGTTCAGAAGATCAGTCTTGGCTTAGCTGGGTCCTCTATTTCAGGGTTAATCACAAAGCTGCAATCAAGATGCTACCTACACCATGGTTCCATCAGAAGCTCAAGTGGAAAAAGATCTGCTTTCAAGCCCTGTCAGTTTGTTGGCAGAAATCATCTCCTTGTGGTTGTAGGAATGAGGCCCCCATTTTCTTGCTGGTGATTCACTAAGGTCCACTCCAAGTATCTAGAGGCCACCATAGTTTCTTGCCATTTATTTGATCTTCCCCAATAGCCCTCTCACAACAGGCAGTTTACTTCTTCAGTCCAGCAAAGAAGAAAGTCTCTACTTCCATTCTGTTAGGACAGAATCTTCTAAAACATAACTCAGTCACAGGAGAGTGACATCCCATCACTTTAGGTGTGTAGTGAGATCTAATCAATGGATGACTTTCCATCTCCTTTGTCTTATCCTGTTGGTTAGGAGGAAGTCACAGGTCTCACCCATAATCAACGCACGGCATTTAGGAAGCATGGATTACTAGGAGAGGTGAGCCAGTCTGGAGCATGCCCATCACAGAACTCCAAAAGTTAAAAACAGAACCACAGAGGAATATGCAGAATCATTGTGACAAAAAAATGCTATAAATGTACTAGTTAACTGAATAAACTTATTCATTTAACATGAGAAAATAAAAAAAAACAACAGAAAAAAATACATGTGTTATTGTTATTGAAAGTCTATGGCACAATATCCTTGAATATAATTAAAGTATGAAATATGGTTGATAGTAATTTAAAGGACATTTTAACACACATATTCACACACATAAATGTGTATATTCACAAAACACAAAGCAGTATAGTAAAAAAATTAGTCTAAGAGAAGCACATAAAGAATAAAGCTAATATTTTCTTTGATGTCGTGAAAATAAAATCAGATAGCATATGAAACTAGGTTGTTAAACTGACTTGATTATCAGATGTATAAGCAGAAAGTCACTGGACATGACAAGCATCATTATGCTTTCTCTGAGATCACCAAATGTCTACATGCCCATGATAATAGCTCATGCAGCAAAAATGGTGTTTAAAATCAATCGTTAGTATTGAAAAGTACTCTGGTGAAGTGAGAATTAGACAAAGATCCAAAGGCAACTCAATGGAAAAAGAATACTCTTTTCAGTAAAATATCCTGGAACACCTGTGTGCCCATATCCAAAAAAATGAAACTCAACACATACTTCAAACTATATAGAAAAATTAATTCAATATGGACCATAGACCAAATTGTAAAATGTAACACTTAAAACTTTTAGAAGAAAATCAAGGAGAGAATATTTGTGACCATGACTTTGGTGATGCAATTTTAGATGTAATAGTAAAAGTCCAATATATTTTTAAAAAACAAACATTATCAAACATTCATAAGCAATTTGACTTACCAAAATTAAAACAAAATCTTTGCCTTGAGAAAGACTGTTACAAAAGAAAGAAAAGTGACGTCACAAACTGCAAGGAAATATTTGAAACCTCATATCTAGTACTAATCCATAATATATAAAGATCCCTTTAAAATAATCAATAAGACAAACAGAAAAAGAATAAAATACTAGCAAAATATCTAAACAAACCCTTTACCAAAGACGATATATTACCAACAAATAAGTATATAAAAGAGACTCAATATCATTTATTATTATGGAAATGTGAATTAAAAGCACAGTGTGACACTACTACTCACCTGTTTGAATGATTAAAATCTGAAACACTGACAATAACAAGTGCTGATAAACTTTCATTAATGGCTGTGGGAATGCAAAATGGTGCATCTTCTTTGGAAGACAATTTGGTAGTATCTGATGAGTTAAGACATAAATTTACCATGTGACCCAGCGATTACATTCTTATATACAGGAGTGAATTGGAAATTATGTTAACAGAAAATCCTGTTTATGATTGTTTACAGCAGCTTTATACATTATCATCACAAACTAGAAGCAATCAAGATGTTCTTCAACAAATAAATGAATAAATAATGCATCTATACAATGGAATATTATTCAGAGATAGAAAGGGACTGAATTATTAATTCACAGAACCATATGGCTGTGTTTAAATGCAATTCACTAATAGAAGGAAACCAGATACAAAAGGGTACATACTGTATTTTCATTCACATGATATTTTAGATAAAACAAAACTATAGAGATGAAAAAAGATAAGTAGTTCCCAGGAGAAGAGTTGGTTATCTATAAAAGAAATTTACAATGGAATTATTTGGGTGATGAATATATACTTCTATGCATTTCTAAAACAACATTCAATTGTCCATCACAAAGAGTATAGTTTAATGTATAAAAATTAAATACACACAGAGGAAGATGAAAATCACAAGATAAAACCTATACTGTGAAAAATTAATCTGTCTCATGCATTTATGACATGACCACATTGAAGGGCATGGGGGGAAAAAAACAGATCTATTTAACTTTGGAACAATATTAATTTGACTGGAAATTCCAATGCCAAAGAAAACAAAACTGTATTTGTGTTGGTAACTTCTTTTTCTCCCAAGAGTAGAATTTAACAATTCTAAAAGTACTCTCTATGAATATTAGTGGTGAAAAAAGGAAATAAATAGACAATAATGAGGGCCGGGTTTCTCACTGTCAGAAAAAGACATTAGGAATAATCTGTAGGGAAAGATTCAAATAAACTGTCATAATGGAGTAAAGTCTGAGGTACTATTATATATCAACGTTAAGTTTAATATACACAGAGATATATAGACACTGTGATAATTACAAATATGTGTGTATATGTGGGTTTTTATATTTAGATATAGTTACTACTTCTGTCTGTTAAAACTGCCTAGAAGCAATGATACATCAACAGCAACAAAAATATCCATCACTCAGAATAAGTATAGGGTCAGGGTCACATAAACAAGCTTCTCAATTTTAAGGTCTTGTATTTCGGGATTTTTTTTTCTACATTGATATCCATTCTCTGTTTTGTTTCAGGTTTTTTTTTTCCCCCCATGAAACTTTTTAGTTACTCCTTAGGTTAATGAATTAGTCCTATAAGGGATAGCAGAACAGCTAATTTATGAGGAGTTATTTTGCTTAAGAACAGCAATAAAAAAAATCAGATGCAGATAATTTCAGGTCGCTTTACCACTTACAATTATGCAGAATTTATGCAGGTTGACCTAGGTATATGCCATAGAATTTATTTTATGTAAAACTGGATTGTAAAAAAGCAATTAAGTTTTCTTTCTGTTTTGATACACGCAGAATTGGACTTCTTTTACATTTCAGTATCATGATACTGATGACAATAAAGAGACATGAGTTTTTATGATTTTTTTTCATGCTTTCTTTCTTAACAAAAGTGATAGGATTTGCTTGAGAGTCTAGATTTATTTATGACTTATTTAATTTTGTGTAAATGTTTTGATACATTCACCACAAGATTTATTACTTCCTTATTCTATAGCAAATATGACATTCATCCTCAGTGTTTTTCTGTTGAATTAGACTGTTGATTTAGGGTATACAGCATCCAAAAGCATTTTATGAAAGTCCAACTTTATTTTAGAATTATTCTTGTTTAGGTAGATAATCACACAATATATCGGCTTGGGGATATAAAATAACAAGAATATTAAAAGCTCTTATCTTGAACTGATTCTGTACATACCATACCAAAGAACTTTAGTCTTCATGACTGCAAACGATCTATAAGCATCCATTTTCTCTCTAATGTCAAGAAACAAAATATATTTCCTTCAAATCTCGTAAGATATTTGAGCAGTACAGAAACACTGACTTTTCCTACTTTGCAATTTCTATCATACATGCACAATGTAAAAATGATACAAAGAGAGTCCCTAGTCAGATGATCATATCTAAGTTTTCCCAACACTGTAGAACTTTGTTTATTTTTAAAGGGTTCATATGGAATCTGCAACTCACATGATATTTTCAAGTGTTGTTTGTTTTCCCATTTAAATTCTCCAGGATATGCAACAGTTTCTGGGCATTTGGTTAATCAAGTGTTATTGTTGGCCTCTGTTTCTGTGTTTCATTGGGGGATTTTCACTCTAATCAAAATAAATAGGCTGTTTCATACCAAAAGTGATCTTATTGACAGATCCTAAAAATGTTAAATGAGCTACCTATCCAAGAAATGTTGAGTTCTAATTTAAAATCATTATAGCTCTGGAGCCTTGACATGAAGTTATTTATTATAATTTCTTATTTGGTTAGTGTAAGCTACTCTAGGTATTTATTGTTTGATTTGGGCTTTATTTAAAATTATTAGCACAACAGTTACATTTATATTTGCAATTTCACTCTGAAAAAAATATGGCACAAGAAAACCATTTCTACATTATTATTTGATTTCACAGTTGATAAATTAGTACTTAGGTACTTTAGTAGTTAACTATTGTGAGTTTTTAAATAATTTCTATAATTTATCACATTTATTATATATTAACTTTTCCTAGGCATGTAAGGACAATGATACTTGGTTTCTTTCGTAATTCAAATTACACCCCAAGTAAGCAAACAACTTCAACAAAAACTTTGGTTATCAAGAGTTTTAAATATTTTTTCTTTAATTTTAACTATTTAAGATTTCACTGTAACTATTCTTATGTTTATTATTAAGAAAGTAGTTAAAAGGTAGCCATATCTAAAAGTATGTACATTATCTAAAATATGTGCTATATTTTCTTTTCTAGGGAATGTGGGCTATTTTTTTTTCTGTTATTGGAAAAATTTCTTCATTTAAGAGCATATTGCGGGGACTAGGATTGTAGAATCCAATACAAACTACGTAGATTTGAATACCAGCATTCTTTCCAACTGTGATTTTTGACATGTTGCAATATTAATAGCACAATCTATTTCACAGGGTGAAAATAAGATAAAGATTAAATAATTTATGTAAAAGCTTAGAATAGTGGTTGACATATATAAAACTCTATATTAATATGTTCTTATTACTATTATCTCATTTTAACTTGACATACCTTTGTTTAGTTGACATTGTTGGAGACTTTTCTTATAATGCTGGTTTTCTTCTTCACACTGTAAAAAGAACAGCATAAAAAATGAAAGAAAGAAAGGAAGAAAAAAAAGAAAGAAAGAAGGAAAGAAGAAAGGAAAAGATGTGGAGGTACTGGTTTAAAAGAACATAGACACAAGAAGCCAGAATGAATAAAATAAAGTTAATCAACCAGTGTTCTATGAAAGTATATAAATTCTCACAAAAACTCCATGTATTCTTTTACAAGAAGCTGTTATGTTCTTAGGATTAATGCTTGATAAATATTTTTGATCATTTTGGTATTTTTAATCTTGGGTATTCTAATCTTGGCTATTTAGAGTTCTCCAAAAATTTCAAAATTCAAATATATTAAACAACTGAAAATATGGAAAAAGTGAAATTTTAAAAATCAAAAAAATATTAAATATGAAAGAGATTAACTCAGTTAAAATTACAAGTCATTTTCCTTGAACTGTTATAACGACTAGGATGTAAATTGACACCATATATGAAAGATCGAGTTTCAAATTATACTTTCTCTAATTAAGAATTCCTTTCATTCAAATCTAATTTTAAATGCTTTATAGATAAGATCATTTGACATTTGCTTCTTAGTATCTGAGGAAAGACTCCATAGACCTAACAAGTGATGGTTCAGAGCAAGCTGCCCCCAAACGTGGGGTTGCCACACACGAAGTTGCCAAACTGTCTTCTAAAGTAGCTGAATCACTGGAATCCTTAAAAGCAAAAACTGAGATTTTCTGTTGCTCCATTTCTCCACCAGCATCTGGTGGTGTCAGTGCTAGTGGATTTAAGCGTGGTGACATCTCATTGTTTAACTTGCAATTTCCCAACACGTGAGATATCAATAGTGAGAACTGATAAAGAGGAGGAGGAGAAAGAGAAGGGGAAGGAAATAAGTTTCTATGTTTTGAAATTTGCTTTATTTGAAGCATATATAGCTACTTCAGCTTTCTTTCAATTAGTTTAGCATGATATGTCTCTCTATTCCTTTACTTTAATCTGTGTCTAAATATTTAAAGTGGGTTTTCTATAGACCATAGTCTGTTATGTCTTAATTTTTAACTCCTCAGTCTGTTTAATTCATGTATTTAGAGCAATAAATGTGAAAGTCATTGATATAATTAGCTTACTATCTACCATATTTGAAACTAGGTTCTATCTGTTTCTTTTTCATCTTCCACTATTTTTCTGTCTTTGTCATTAATTGACAATTTATGATTATATTTTTCTTCTCTCTTATCAATTATATTTCATTTTAAATTTTTTATTAATTGTTCTCCTAGAGTTTATCATATATATTTACAACTAATTTAAGTCCACTTTCAAATAACACTACAGCACTTCATGGGTTATATGAGTAAAAGCATTTTCAGTTTTTCCCTCCCAACCATTTATAAGATTGCTGTCACTCATGTCGCTTATCCATGTGCTGTAATCAACAAATACATTGTCTCTATTACAATTTTGAACACTCTTATCTGTTAAATTAAAAATAAAAAAAATAAAATATATTTTGCTTTCAAATATTCCTTCTTCAATGTATTTCCTTTCTTTTAAGTTAATCCATTATAATTTGTTCTATTCTTAAAAAAAAACTTTTCCAGTGTTATTAGAGATGCTCTAGAAGCTGTAAAATATATTTCATTTAGATAATATTTTTAGTTATATTTTGATGAATTTATATGGACTCTAAGAGCCAACATTAACTTATGAAGATTGATAGCTTTTCACACGCTCCATCTCAGGGAAGTTAAGATGGATGCATTTCTTATTTTTTTAATTAACTAATTTGTTAACTCATTTATTACAGTTTTATTGATGTATTATTGACATATAACACTGTGTAATATTAATGTGTACAGCATAATGATTTGACTTAATGCATCATGAAATGATGAACAAAATAAGTTTAGTGAATAGCCATCATCTCATAACAAAACAAAAGTAAAAGAAAAAATAGTTTTCCTTGTGTTACTGTCTAAACAATTTTCACATATAACATATTGCAGTGTTAATTTTATTAATCATGCACATTATGATCCTAGGACTTATTTATTTTATAACTGAAAATTTGTATCTTTTGACTACTTTCATACAATTTCCCCCTTTTCCACCCCCCAGCTCTGATATCTTTTTTTATTAGTTCCTTTGGCTGGCTATTTTTCAGTTTGTTTGTTTGTTTCTTTTTTTTAAAGTATAATTGCCTATATTATGTTAGTTACTGGAGCACAACAACATAGTGATTTGATTTGATATTTCTATAGATTATAAAATGATCACCACAATAAGTATAGTTGCCACCTGTCACCATACAAAGATATTACATTATAATCGACTATATCACTCATATTGTACATTTCATCTCTGTGACTCATTTATTTTGTAACTAAAAGTTTGTACCTGTTAATTTTCCTCACCTCTTTCACTCAAACCACCTTACCTCCATCTGGTAATCACCTGTTTGTATAAATGACTCTATTTCTGTTTTGTTATGTTTGTTCATTAGTTTTGATGTTTAGATTCCACATAAAAGTGAAATAATATGGTATTTGTCTTTCCCTGATTTATTTCACTTAGCATAATACTCTCTAGACCATTCATGTTGTTGCAAATGGCAAAAAGTTACTATTTTATGGCTGAGTAGTATTCCTTTATATATGTATATAATATTTATATAATGTACATATATATACACACACACATATATATATATACACACACATATATATACACGTATATATATATATATAAATCTTCTCTGTCCATTCATCTATCCATGGGCACTTAGGTTGCTTCCATATCTTGGTTATTGTGAATAATGATGTAATGAACATAGGGGTGAGTATATTGTTTTGAATTAGTGTTTTGTTTTGTTTTTTTGGAAAAATATCCAGAAAAGGAATTGCTGGATTGTATGGTAGTTCTATTTTTAATTTCTTGAGGAAACTTGATACTGTTTTCTATAATGGCTGCACTAATTTACATTCCCACCAACAGTGGGACCAATCCAAAAAGCTTTTTTTATCATTTCCTCAAAGGCAGAGTTAGTGAAAAACAGTTCTCTCAAATTTTGTCTGAGAGAATGCTTATTCTCCTTCATTTATGAAGGAGAGCTTCACTGGATATGTAATTCTAAGGATTTTTTTCAACACCGTAGATATTTTATCCCACTCTCTTCTTGATTACACGGTTAATAAAGAGAAGTTTGATGTAGTTCTTATTCTGTTTCTCTTAAGGTAAGGTGTTCATTTTTTCTGACTTATTTCAGGATTTTTTCTTCATCTTTTATTTCTGCACTTTGACCATGATATGCCTAGGGGTAGATTTTGTGGTATTTAGCTTGCTTGATGTTCTCTGACTTCTTGGATCTGTGTTCGTTGCCTGTTGTTAATTTTGAAAAATTCCCAGTTATTATCTTGAACAATTTTTTTCTGTCCCTTTCTCTCTTTCTTTCCTACTAGTATTCCCATTACATTTATTTTAAGCATTTTGTAATTGTCCTGCAGGTCTTAGATTCTATGCCATCTTTTCAATTAATTGTTTTCTTTTTTCTCTTTGCATTTCAGTTTTTGAGGCTTCTATCAACATATCTTCAAGCTCACTGATTCTCTACTTTGCCATGTCCATTTCTGTTACAGTATTTTTCAGGCTAGAATTTTTCTTTGATGTTAGAGCCTCCTCTTCACCACTTAGCTTATCCATCTGTCCTTGTATGTTGTCCATTTTTTGAATTAAATCCCTTAGAATATTAATCATAGTTATTTTAAATTTCTGGTGTGATATTTCCAAAAATCTCTGCCATATCTGAGTTTGGTTCTAAGGCTTTGTTTTTCTCTTCAGATTTTTTTTTCCCATTTCACATGCCCTGTAAATTGTTTTGAAAGCTGGACATGTTATACTGAGTAGAAAGAACTGATATAGCTATTCCTTTAGTGTGAGCTTTTATATTTATCTGGCTAGAGGTTAGGTTATGTTTACTGTTTGCTATAGCTGTGCTGTCAAGGACTAAAATTTCCAGTAGTCTCCCTGGTTTTGTCTCCCCTGCTGTTTTTGAACATACCTAGGGTCTTCTTAAGTAGGTCTGAGGTTTACAGTTCTCAGCAGTAATCTTCTGTCAAAGTTTATTAGAAATTTTGAAATTCTCTGACACATATGTTGTACAGATCCGAAATGTAAGCATGAGTCCAACACTACATTTGGGCAAAACTACGGTGAAAATCTAATCATCATGAGTCTTAACTCAGGACTATTTTTCTCCTAATATGTAAATGAAATAAAGGAGGCAGGTGAAAGCATGGAATGTGCGGAACCCTTGAAATTATTCTTATAGCTGTGCTGTCTCAGTGAGAACACCTAAGAGGAAAAAGTGACTCTGAATCCAGAGCAACTATCAGGGAGAATTTAGGAAGGAATTGGTTGTGATCAGTGAAATCATAAGAAATGGTTGAGTGCAGGGCTTTCAAACGTAATCACTTTGTCTTTATACAAGATGGATGGAAAGAGAAAAGGGGTTGCAAATCTCAAGAACTCAGCATACTTACATGTGTCACTTGATGAACTGACTGGTATTTCACTGAGAAATCGGAAAAATTAAGTGGGTAGGACAAATCTGATGAATAAAAAAGACATATTGCTCTTGGTAAAAGGTAGCACTACCTTATTAAACGTGAAAAAAAAGACAAAAAAATGTGCAATCTGTGTTTGAATAACCTGGTTCCTGACATTCTTAAGAGGAAAGGTTGTTTCATCTCACTTTACACTTTTATTATGCATTTTATCTTAGAGAGTGTAGCACATCTAATTAATGTACCATGATAAATGGAGTTTCTGTATCATTAGAACCCACTTATAAAGAATGAAAAGGGACCTCCATGTGCAAACACAGGAAAGTTAATCCCTAGCTATCAAAGGTTCATCTCCTGCAAAGTCATTTCACTTTGCTCGTATATTTAATAGGAATCATTTATATAATATTCGGGCAATGGGAGAGAAACTGTAAAAAAAAAAGTTTTAATTGAGTTATACAGCCATCAATTCAGGCTTGTCAGATTGTAAGAAGAGAAATTGAAACAGAAGCCC
The DNA here is from genome assembly GCF_048564905.1 of Vicugna pacos. NCBI lineage: Eukaryota > Metazoa > Chordata > Mammalia > Artiodactyla > Camelidae > Vicugna > Vicugna pacos. The sequence continues at coordinate 23,805,082 of NC_133000.1, read as the reverse complement.
TGAGAGAGGATTTCCTACAAACAAACAAAAAAAAAGCCTAGAAAAACAAAAGTGGATCTTTTCACTTTTCTGAGACAGAGGGGAATCTTTCCAATCATTATGATGATAATTAGAAAAGTGAAACTTTCAGGGACATTATGTTATACCTAGATTTCTGGTAGCCAGCTTCTTCAGCCTCTAATCTATGCAACATTTTTAATGTTTATTTTAACAATGATCTTGTTCAAAGAATATATTTGATGTAGAAATACATAGGGTAAATGCAAAGTGAGACATATACTTGAAAATTCTATCTTAAAAATATTTTTTATTAGTCACTAAATGAAAGATATTTCCAAGAATTCATGAGAAGGAAATTAAGATATTTCCATTTCATCCAAGCAAAGTTGATTTAAAAGGCTGATTGAATTCTCAGTGAATAGGATAAAAGTCTTCAGTGGTTATATTTGTGCAAATTTACAACCTAGAACTTTATTCCCTTAAAAGACACTTGACATAAAACACACCCACTATATTGACTAAGATGCCCATTTATACAATAACACTTCTCTTTCTCTATTATTGTTCCTTAGTCAGAATTTCCTTTCTTAACATTTGAGCCATATTTGGAGGTCAAACAAACTGCTATAACTTCTTCACACTGGTGCAGAAAAGATGATAAAATAGAAAAGTGTCTGTTGTGCAAACCTGAATGGAGAATGAATATGCTATGTCATGGGAGACTTTGTACATTTTTTAGAACAATTTTTTAACAGTACTAATTAAATATATAAAATAGAAGAAAATGGGTACATAATGAGTATTACAGGCTAGAGAAATTTAAGTGTCTTAGCCTTATATTTTTATATTTGAAGAGTTTAAATTGTATGTTTTAAGTGGGATATTACAGACAAATTCAAAAACACAAATGTAAGATTGAGTATATATTACTGCAGATAGTTTTCTGTCTTAAGTTATTATTTTAATTTATTATTCTCCCTTTAACTGGATGATATTGCATAAAGATGGGTCACAGGCTTGGGAGTAAATGATTATCTCTAACATAACTTTTAATATGAAAGTTATATTTACACATACTCTATAGATTAAAAAATGAATGTGCTATTAAATGAAGACTCTGCCTCCACTAAACTAATTGTTTAAAAATAACATATCCCTTCATATATACACATAAGGTAATTTTTCTAATTCTTCCAGTGTCCTAATATATCCTGTAAACATATATTTACAACACATCAATAAAACCGTATTTGTGTAAACCCCCATGTCTCCAATGTTTTTCCAGGTAAAATACTCCCTTCAAGATGGTGGCAGTGGTCTGTTCGCTTATCAGCCTCTCAACCTGGTGGGCTCATGTGCTAGACATTACTTTCAAACATTTTTTTGTTATCCAATTTACTTTTTTTAAAAAAGGGTTATTTAAATCATTATTTAATATATTTATCACTATTTAATAAGGAATAACCGACCTGTGTACCACCAGTCACTCTCTCAAGTATTGGGATTATAAAAGTCACAAACTTGGTGAGAGGAGTAGGGATGGTGGGGAATAACTCAGTGTTCGAGCACATGTTTAACAAGCACAAGGTTCTGGGTTCAATTCCCAGTACTTCCATTAAAAATAAATAAATAAAAATAAAAGACACAAAGTCAATTTCTGGATAAACCTTGAAGTGAAGCCTTAGTTTCCATCCTAGAATTTCCTGGTTTCTTTTGTGTTTTGTAAGGGAAGACTGTGTGGTTTCTCAGCATGTTTTCCTTATTTGGTAATGGGTCTATTCAGATTTTTAAATAATTTCTATATATTACCATTAGCTCATAATCCACTTCATTATTGGAAATTTCATCTATACTGAAAAAAGGTCTTCTCTTCAGTTTGACTAAGAATTATTTTTGTCTTCTAATTAAAATTTAGTCAAGAAATCAACTGCCTTATTTATTTACAAAGAATGTCTTGGATTCGTATATGTCATGATAGTTTCTCTTTGTGGCTGTCATTTTCTTTCCATTAATTCTTTCTTGACCTCATAAAGCTATTTGTTATATATTGTTTTAAACTCTTTGTTGTTTCTTTAAAAAATGCTACATATATTTATCTTTGTTTACTTTATTTTTAAAACTACATCTTAAGACTTCCAAAACATAAATTTTAACCAAAAGATGTCATGACTTATTTTTGCTAATAGAGATATACATAGAAAATGAATAAAGATTGCATGTATCTTTAATTTTTTTAAATGTGAACTTCAAATAATATCAAAGTCAGTTAATGTTTTAAAGAGTAATCCATTATGCAAAATTTTGAGATTTTGGCAAAGATATTATAATGTGTTATCAGGTTGAAATACTGCTCATATATGAGAGAAACACTTATAACGGACAAAACAAATTCAAATTTTTTAAATGCTGTATTTGCAGGATGCCAAACAAGTAGTTGACTTTATTTTCCCTTTTCAGTTACCTCTATGAAGTAATGAACACATAGTAAATTCACTATTATTCTCCTGTGAAATTGACACTGCTCATCTTAAATGCTGCTTTAAAAAATCCATCACAGCTTGCATAAATTACACAGTCATAGTGTTTAAAGATGTGAAATTAGAACTCAGGAATTCCTCGCATTTAATTTTAAACTCAATGTTCCCAGATGCACATCTTTCTGAACAGTCCATTAATCAGAAAAGCTAGAAACTATTAATCATAGTTCAGTGTAACAATTTTTTCATATGTTCCTATCTATGTTGGGCTATACATTTTGAAAATTGCTTACTCTTGGGCATTTTCTCCATTTGAAGATAAAATATCATGCCATCAACTTAAAATCTCTGCTATAATGATCTGAAAATGTACTGTTCATTTTTTTAAGACAGTCTGGAAAGCTGACAAGATCAAAAAGTCAGCGTTTGAATCATCACTAGCTTGAAAGGTTTGATTATTAAAACACGTCTTCATCATTATAAAATTCATTCAGATACATATAAAAGAAAAAATCATTTTTTATAATGTTAGAATAAAAAAGACATGGTAAAGATTGCACATGATGCCCCTAATTTCTGTGGCCTTTTAGACTTGAAAGGGAGCAAGAATAGATTGAAATTAATACAACATTGTAAACTGACTACTGACTATACTTCAATTAAAAACTATAATAAAAAATAGAAAAATTAAGGTAGCAAGGGAGCAGTGTGAACCATTAGGCAGTCAGAAAGATAGAAACTATTTCAGTGACTACACAAAAAATTTCCATCATCCTAAGGGACAGATTTTCACTGTATAATATGTTCTCCAATCTCTAAACAGTTCCTTCCCTTGACAACCCAGAGTCTAGTAAAACGGAAAACTAATGGTGAAAGACACTTTTATGCATATCACAAAAGCGTTTGTTAATGAAAACATGACTGCCTCCTTCTCTGATAAGGACTGTTAGATCTTGCCCCATAGACATCCCTGCCATTGGACCTTAGACAATGCAAATACAGGTTGTGATTCTGAAAGATACATATTGTTGTTATATCACTGCACTAAGGCTTCTGATTCTCTGTTGGGTACATTTGTGTTTCCTATTCTTCTTTTTTTTTTTACTTTTTTTCTATTTACTTAATCATTTCTTTTAATGGAAGCACTGGGAATTGAACTAAACATGCAGTCTACCACTTGAGCTATACCCTCCCCTCAAGAAATCCCGATATCCTAGTCTTAATTCATGCCCAAGTCATAGCTCCAAGAGAACCTTGGTATCTGTATTCAACTTGTCGAATAGAATTTAATATTTGCTTCAACTGTAGGGATTTACTGAAGCATAGAGAGATAATTCAGATACCAAGCAGCCACTCCATATATCAATCATAAACCATCTTAAAAGTGTTTCTGTTTTACCTCAACAGATATTTTTGCAAGCAGTTATACAGCAATCACATTATAGATGTGCTTTATATAAACATTTCAGTCGAAGAGCAGTTATGCTTGCTTGTTTATGTTTTTAATGTTATGTATAAACACGGAAGCAAGTTGATATAGTGTAAATCTTCTTAAACTTATCATATACTGGAACACATAGTAAATAAAAATAATGGTATGAGATTGGGCTAGTCTGCCAAGGCTGACCTTTGCTGCTCCAGATTTAGCCCAGATGTCAATGCCTACAGATAATCAAAATCTTGGCTCACCTGTCACCGATTCACAGCATTTCACTTGGAAACTTTAATTTACCTTATGTGAATCACTTAATCTTTAGAATCTCTTTTTTTCTGATTTAGGAGTGGTATTAAAAATACATGACATATCCAATCTTAGGAATATAAATAAATATCAAAATAAATATATATTGATTCAAAATAATGAAGACCATTGTAGACCTAAATAGAGTAGCCAGACAGTAATGTTACTGTTATGCTAATGTCATGAAGTATAACTTCTACTAAGATGATCTGGATTTGTTTTAAAAATAGATATAATAAGATTGTATTTTTTTAACTTTTAATACCTTTTTATTTCAAAATAGATTTACAGAAAAGTTAAAAAGATAGTACAGAGATCTCATATACATCATATCCAGTATTTGCCAGTATTAGCATCTTTCATTAATACGGTACATTTGTCACAGTTAATGAACCAATATTTGTTTGTTCTTTTTAACTAACATTTATCTTTTACTTAGATTTCCATAGTTTTTTCCTAATCTTTTTACCTAATCTCCTTTTGCATTTCCAGAATGTCATCCAGGATGCCATACCACACTTTAAAGATCATGCCTCCTCAGTCTCTCTTTGCTGTGATAGTTAAGATGTATTATTTATTCTTATTTGTACAAATTCTTGTACAAGTGAATTTTTTAATTGTACAAATTATATTTTGCTACAGCTATCATTCCTTTATTTACCTTTATCACTGATAATTTTAGTGTGATCTTTTGCTTTGTGTTATTATTTCTAATTATTGTATTTATATACAGTTTTACTTACCTATTTCTCCTGCCATGGGTAGCAATACAGCTTTCAATTCCTGGTTATCACTAAAAAAGAAAAAAAAATTTGCAGTGAAAATTATTGTTTATGTTCCATTATGGTTTTCATTTTGTTTTGTTTTGTTTTGTATTTATTTGCATACTTGATTGATTGAAGGGTAGTTGATTTACAATAGTGTATGTTACAGATATTCAGTATAGTGGTTCACAATTTTAAAGATGATACTCCATTTATAGTTATTACAAAATATTGGCTATATTCCTCACACTGTACAATATATTCTTGTAGCTTATTTTATACCTATTAGTTTGTACCTCTTAATCTCCTACCTTTGGTTTGTCCCTCCCCCTTTACTTCTCCACATTGGTAAACACTAGTTTGTTCTTTATATTTGTGAGTCTCTTTCTTTTTTATTAATATTCACTAACTGGTTGTATTTTATAGATTCTACATATAAGTGATAACATATGGTATTTGTCTTTCTCTGTCTGACTTATTTTAAGTTAGCATAATGCCTTCCAATTCCATCCATGTTGCAGCAAATGGCAAAATTTCATTCCTTTTTAGTAGCTGAGTTGTATTCCATTGTTTCTTTATATACCACATCCTTTTTATCCATACATCTGTTGATGGGCACTTAGGTTGCTTCCATATTTTGACAATTTTGAGTAACACTGTTATGAATGGTGGGGTGCGTTTATCTTTTCAAATTAGTGTTTTGGGGTTTTTTTGGATATATATCCAGGAGTGGAATTGCTGGGTCATACAGTAGTTCTATTTTTAGTTTTTTGAGAGACTTTCATACTGTTTTCAACAGTGGTTGCATCAATTTACATTCTTCCCAACAGTGTACAAGGATTCCCTTTTCTCTACATTCTTGCCAACATTTGTTATTTATGTTCTTTTTAATCATAGCCATTCTGAGAGGTGTAAGGTGCTATCACATTGTGGTTGTGATTTACATTTCTTCCATGTGGCTTTGTGTGAGAATGTATCTGAAATACATACATAAAAATGAGATTTCAGAATTATGGGTTTTCCTTTACTTATATTGATATTCCAGGTAACAATTGGTATTATCTAACTATCAATTTGGGAATGATTCCTTTTATCAGAGAATTATCAAATGTTTAAAAACTGATGGAACAAACATTATAGCTTTTTTTCTCTTTTAGGCTAATAGTGTAACTACACTGATTGTTTTCTAACAAACATTGAACCATCTTTGCATTTTCCCCGGTGGACAGAATTCTATGATGACGCTTAGATGCTCACCCCTTTGCTCACATGCTCTTTATAATTCCCTCAACTTGAGCATGGGCAGGATATGGTAGATTTTACTTCTGTGACTGGGTTACATTTCACAAGAGGAAAGGCACTTTGATGTAATTAAATTCCCTAATCTGCTAACTTTCAATTAGAGGATTATCCAGGGATTGTTTGACCTAATCAGTTGGGAGGAAGACTACTTCTGACAGACTTGAGTAAATCATTTTAAAAGAAGGCTCCGGCTCTTCCTGGAGAGAGTGAATCTCCCTTGTGGATCCCAGCCTCCTGCTGTGATGTGTGGTTCAAGTCTGCTTAGGCACCTCACTCCTTGATGGCCTGCCCTCTGAATGTGCCATCGCCCCTCACCTAACATGAAAACCAGTTTCTTATAATAAATAATATATAAATACCAAATAAAAAAAATATTAACTGGTTATATGTATGACTGTCCAAATTTCCTTAAAATTAGAAGAAATTAAAGTTCCTAAACATACATTTATTTTCAAGGATGTTAATGTGGGCAAAACACTGATGTGATACTTTTTTAGATGGGTTTTTTTGGTTCTCCCTTAATCTTTTAAATTCCAAGTTTCTACTGCATCAACCAATGAGCACTTTAAGCAAATGGTTCCTCATGTACATGTGTTATTTTATTCATAATCCCAATGTAATGAATACCAAGTCCAGTCATAACCAAATTAATTAAACTAATTTTAGTATTTTAAGTAAAATTAGGCAACCCATTTTGAAATTTAGAGTTTTGAAAAATTTCATTTAGTGTTTTCCGAACATATTGGCACCCTATGTAAGTTAGGTTCACAATGAATATGACAAGTACCTGGACAATGCAATTGATTTAAACAATTATAAACTAATTTTTATTCATCAGTCAAATCACAGGGGGTAAATCGAGAGGACAATCGGAGACAGTCAAATGACATTAGTTTGAAGTGCTCTCTTGAATCTTGTTATCAAGTCTTTTCAATCTGTATTCTACATCATTCTTTCCTGGAATCAGTGTTTCAAATAAGGAACATACACACAGACACATAAGAATGGTGATACTGGCTGAGATTTCTAGATTTTTATATTTAAATGATTATATATTATAGAAGTTGGTTAAATACTGCCTCTTGCTTATTTTCTACACTTACATTCTTATAATCTGTATTCTTTACATGATACATAATGTATTATAAACATTTTTATATAAATTCAGAGATGTATTTTTTCACAAATATTTATAGAGAAATATTGTTTGATCTTTCAGCTACAATAGAACATTTCATTTGGCTTTTTTTCTTTTAATTATTAAGGTTAATTGATACTTCCTAGGCTTAAGAGTACAAACTCTGGCTGTATGTTGCCTGGACTTTATCGATAACACCACTATTTACACCCTGATGACTTCATACAAATAATCTGTAAAATGGAATCTTATTTTAGCCAATTGTCATTGTTAGCCAATTGCATGAGACTAGTGAAATAAAAGATTTTAGTGGATGCAAAATGTTTAGCATACTGACCAACTTACAGAATGCCTTCAATTTATATTAAATGGTTTTAATAGCTTAGAGGTAGAAATATTTTATTCTTATTTTTAGTAGTAATAATGCATTCCTTGTTTCCAAAATGTGTTCCCTCATTGATTGATACATATATAAAAGAAAAGTGGTAGAGAGCATGCTTAGTATGCATGAGGTCTTGGGTTCAATCTGCAGTTACTTACTCTAAAAATAAATAAATAAATATACTTACCTCCCAACCCCAAAATAATAATAACAAAAAAGATAATAGCAGAGTTTTCTTTCACCTCTCATAGATAATTTTTGTTCACTCGGCTCCTAATCCAGTGGCTATTTGCAAAGCTTCCTTAAAAAAAGACTGAAGATAAAAAAAATGTATTTTTATTTGCAATACAGTTTTCTACATTTGTGAGAGATTAATAAGAAAATAAGCAAGCTTATTTTTATTTATCAGTTTTGGTTCTTTTATTTTGCATCTTTGAGGTGAGTGTGCTGGGAAATAATTTAGGGCATTATTGATAGGGAGAAAGGATTGGTGCATAATAATGAAGCTGTTGAAATGTATTCAATAGTATATTACCTATCCAGGTATAGTTTTCATTACCTCCCTTTAAACTTGTTTATTTCCTTCAAACAATTTGTTCTCTAAGAAAGTATAAAATTATTAGTTCTCTGTGTTCAGAGACTTACTTAATGTGCTGTGCACTCCCATATAGCCTTTCCCTAGACTATTTATTATAGCACCAGCAGATGAATTTTAGATGTCAGTTAATGATGCAAGATGGGTCACAGTGATGAATTTTATTGGAAAATGGGATAGCCTAAGAAAATGAAAATCTAAATCTATGCAATTTATATGGAATAGTTAAATGACTTCTTAAACTTTGTTCAAATATTAAGGACTGTAGCAACTGAAGATTTTAATGAATACTTCATTGAGAGCTTCCAACATATACTCTCACACGTGTATATTTTTGCCTAAATGATTGCCTGTATTTTCTATACTTACCTATTTTTTGTGCTTTAAAGAGTAGAATTTTTTAGGAACCACTCTGATATATCACTTTTAAGACACAAACTGCAAATTTGTTTACAGTCATGAATAGAAGCTAGTTTAGTTTTGGCCAATGAAGTCTCAGTCATTAACTGACTGAATCCCTGAAATCAAGTCACTCCCTAAGCTATAGCTTACTCTATTGGAAAGGTCAACACCAAACAGATCATCCTAACGTTAGGCAGTCTTTGTATCTTGGCTTCGACATATGTAAATATTAAGTATACTAATTAAAACATACTTTAAATATAGCTCTACATTTCCAGAGAAACATCATCTTGACCGAGGAACTAATAACATCATCATTAGATGATCCATATCACTTAAGTCATGCCCTAGAATAAGAATGTATATAAAAGGAGATGGAAAGGGGCTAATATTTTGGGGCATATCTTATGTGAGAGGTCTTCTACATGAAACTGTTATTCACAGTCAGTCTGAGATGTATATCACCATTGCCTATTTTATAGATGAGGTAATTAAGACTTAGAGAATGATTAACTTCCCCAATGTTACAAATGTGAAGATGGATTTGACCCCATTATATATGCCTTCAAAGCCTGGGTTATTCTTGCATGCCATTCTGAACTCCCAAGTGAGTTAACTCAAGGTATTTACATATTATGAAATGCACCTGTCTTAAAGTTCTCTCTCTCTCTCTCTCTCTCTATATATATATATGTATATATATACACACACACATAATTTTTAGTTTTGACAAATGTATACACCCATATCACCACCACCATAATCAAGACATAAAATCCTTCCATTTTCCAAGATATTCCCTCTGTTCCTTCTCAGTTAGTTCCCCAAAATCTCAGCCCTAGACACTCACTCATCTTTCTGTTATGTTAGGTAACTTAGCTTCTTCTAGGATTGCATGTGAAAAGATCATACACATGTATAATTTGTGTTTGGCTTTTTTCATTTAGCTTAATATTCATTTAGTTTAATTTTGAAATTTATTTATGTTCGATGTTTTTCTCTGTTGAGTTACCTTTTATTGCTCAGCATTCAGTTCTATGAGTATACATATTTTGTTTATCCATTCATAAACTGAAAAAAAATGTTTTCTTTCCAGGTTTTGACAAATGTGATTGAAGCTGTTATGAGATGACAAGTACAAGATGTTTGTAGACATATATTTTTATTTTTATTTTTATTGGATATACAAAAGTGGGATTGATGAGTCAAATGTTAAGTTGTTCAGAAGTGGAGAACTCTTGTTTGAAAACTTGCAACATGCAGCAGAGACCCAAAAAGCTTATGTCTAAGATTAAAATCTATTCTAGACCCTCTGTAACAAAACAAAAATATATGTAAAAAAGGGAAAACTCTTTCCCAAGTAACTTAACCTACTCCAGATTAAACCTCCACACTCATTAAAAGAAAATTTAGACACTTGAAACCATAGCATTCAAAATGTCCAGCATCTAATCAAAATTTAGTGCACATGAGAAAAAGCAGAAGAGTATAGTCCACAACCAAGAAAAACAAATAAACAAACAGGAAATTAAAACAGATTCAGAAATAACATAGAAAATAGAAGTATAGATTTAGCAAATGAAAACTTAACTCTACAAGGATTTTACTGCAATATATGGCTTATAAGGTACTCTACAATCTCCCATCTCTAGATCTTGAAACTGATCAATGCTGCTAGTGTTAAACAGTTTCCCATCCCTATGTTAAAAAAATAATAATAACATAAAAGCCCACAATTTGAAAAAGAAGCAAAAAAAGAAGTTCCAATTAGTTACAATTTTTACATATTTGTAAATTTGCTGTAAAATGGGTTAATTTTTTCCTTCCAATTTACATATGTAGCCCATGAAAAAGTAAGTTTATCTGACATACAAAACACATTTATTTATATAAATATTTCATCTAATTAAGGTGCAGTGGTGTAGATGCAATGTAAAAGTTGTAGCTCATTAAACAAATTGACAATTACAATAGTCTTTCCCTTTAACCTGGGCTCCATGCAGTCTATGAAAGTAATTCCTGATTCAAATAACTTATTGGGGTGGTTCCTCATTTCTAAATTTTTTTTCTAAGATTAATTCATACTTCCGTAATGAAAAAGTTAACAATATAAAGTTCCATATTTTTAAAATTTATTGTATCACTATTTCAGTATAAAATTAAATATTAAATAATTCTGAATTTAAAAAAAATCACCTAAGTTGGCTCTCTTCAAATTGGACACTGATCCAATTGAAATATTTCCCAATGGTCTTTACATGATGGTCACAAGAATATTTTTGTATCTGCATATGCCAACATATTCCGTAACTTATTCTAATACAAGTATGCACACACCCACCCACTTGTTTGTGTTCTTGTTTGATAGCATTGTAAATTCTTCTCTTGTCAATCTACCATTTAGATAATGTAGACCACATTTCACTCTTCTGTGCATGTTTCCTTAGAGTTATTTAATATAACACATTCTAAATAGGAATTTGATTTTTATATTTCTGCTTTTATCAAAACGGACATACAATACTTATTACAAACAACTCATGGATTCCTAAAAATTTTATTCAGCTACTGTTTACTAAACATGCTCTAAGAGTTTTATAAACAATGAAAATCTTTGATCACTATTTATAGTAAACTACTCTAAAAAGCATACTTTATGTTGTTTAGCCTAAGATAATCTTTATTAAAAAGTATTGCACTCAAATCAATTGTAATATATGATATATAGTATTTTAAACAGTTTGGCTAATATACCTTGTTCTACTACGTTTGCATGGGACAGACGAGGCTATCAAAGGTACAGTGAGTCCCTATTTCTTTTTCATGGTTTTCCTTCTTATATTTCACCTGAACTATTCACATGTTTAAAAAATCTCCTCTAAATCCTGATGTAAAGGTATTCTGAAATACTTTACTATTTTACCATAAAACAAATTAGCAACACTATTGCATCACATGGTGATACTGTTTTCTTATCAAACTGTTTATTGTCCTTTCACTCTACAAAATTTTAGTGCCTTTTCCCAGGAGAAAGCCTTCAGCAAAGTAAGGACACTTCAGAGCACAGAATAGAAGAATTATAAAACTGTCAGAGATGTCAGAAAATATTGCAATCAACAGCAGAGTAGCATTGCCTGGAAAACAGCCATTTCATCTAAGGAGTTCTTTATGGTCTGGTAAATTGCATTACATTTAAACAAAATAGAAATGACATTCTTACACAAAATAGTTTAATCACTCAGTACACGGTTAATTTTTCTGACACATCCTATTTCTTTTCACTTTATGAAATGTGTTGCTTTTTTATTTACTTTGAATTCAAAAGAGCATTTTGAAATAAACTTTGTTTTACCAAAGGGGATATGAACATAGCAAGACAGAAAAGGAAAAAGAAAGCCTCCCCCGCCATGAAAAACATAATACAGACTTTTACAAAGAGAAAATGGAAATAATTTCAAATATTGTATCTAAATAATGGTAACTTCGTGTGTGTGTGTGTGTGTGTGTGTGTTTGTGTGTGTGTGTGTGTGTGTTGACAGGCAGAAAAGGAAAAGGAGCGAGAGAATATAAGGGAAAAGCAGTACTAAAATAACATCACGAGTAAGTAAAGTTGTTAACCAGATTTGTCTCCCTCATTTTAAAGTCTTGTCTTAAGTAGGGATCATTTTGAATACAGACCTAGGATATTGAATATATTGTTCTGGTTAGCTTGATTTTTTTTCTCTTTTCTTCTTTTACATCATTTTATTCTCCTTTGTTTCATTTCTTCTTTTTTTTTTTTTTAACTTACACTCACATTTCAAAGCATTGGACATTTGGTCATGTCATTAAGAAGTGCTGGCTCTGGGATTTCATTATTTGATTATTGAGTGTTTTGCATGCTCTGAAGCAAATTAGTATTCCAGCTTTGCTGCTCACTGCTAGACACTGAACGCAGATAGAACACATTATGCGTTAGACTAGTTAAGAGGTTTTAAATTAGATTTGTGACTTGAAAGTTTGAATAAGAAAACTAATAGAACACAAAATGAAGCAGAGGGAAAATTAGATTAATTATCTACATCATTCAGTGTGAACGGGTGCTGATATACTGTGTTGTTGAGTGGTATTTTGGTACTAAAACATGCCTTCATTTTGCCTACATTGAGCTGCTATAATTGTTGTAAAAATACATATATTTACAGATCATAATATAATATCCTGGAGTATTTTAAAAATAAAAAAAAATTAAATAGGTCGTTCATGTTCTTTCTTTCTCCCTCCTTTTCTTCCTCTTTTCCCTCCTCCCCTTCCTCCCTCCCCCCATTAGGAATATTTACATTTGTGATTAAACCAAATATTTATCTTGTATATTTTTTCCTCATTAAAAAAACGGCTCTACCTTGTTAGTACAAGATACTATATACAAAGTGCAAAGACATATAGAATTTTTCCTAGTCATTCTCATTCGCTAACCCTCTAAACAGATGTTATCTTTCACTCACCAGGAGAAAATTCCATAGAGAAATGGCATGAGCAGGACCTATACATTTCAGTGTAACAACAAAGGTCAGACTCTCTTGATCTATTTCTGAGGCTACTTCCTCCTACTTTAGGTAATCCAGACAAATTGAACCCTTCCTCTTGCAAATCTGGTTCAGTTCAGATGCCTTAAATTCCATAGTGTGTGTGTGTGTGTGTGTGTGTGTGTGTTTTGCTCGTTTCAGTCTTCTCTAATGGCAATGACATTGATATTTAACTGAAATAATGCCTGCTGGGACATCAAACATACCTGAATAAACATCCACCTGTTCCTCATAAATGACATCAGGTGCTCATTCTGTATGACAAGCTATATTTTAATTTTAAGTATTTATTTTTTCATACTCTGAACCTCGGTAGGGAGAGATTTCCATAATGCCCTCTTGTTTGTAAAATAGTGGGGGGATCAGAAATGAAAGTTTTCAACTTCTGCTTGATAATGAATGAAGAATGACAATTATTATCAAAGTAATTAAAACATAAACACAAGATAGTTCCTGCTTAAGTTTACTTAGAATTTTCTGGATTAATTATAGAAATTAAGAGTTAGGAACAACCTGCTTATCGTTCTAGAAAGCAACTAAGTAAATGATAAATTAGCTCTCATTCTTTCTAAGTATACCTGCATTTTATGCAATGTAAATATTTTCAATATCTATGTTCCTTTCAGTTTACATTTTAACTGATTAAAATAAAATAATAAAATCCTGTTTACCAGAAAAAGTGAGGTAGAAAGAGGTGTATTACCTAGATTTTTTTTAGGCAAAAATGCAGCCTAGTATTCTGCTTTTCGAGTAGGAATGCCACTGTAAGACAAACAAACCACTCTCCATGCCTCCAGGTCTCGATCAATGGCACACAGGTTCTGCCCAAGTGGAGTGGTTGGTCACAATAACAGAAATATGTAGCTCTCCACAAAGCAGAAACAATACATGATCTGAAACTGATGAATAGTATAAAACGTGGCATATCCATACAATGGCATTTTATTCAATTATAAAACAGAATAAAGTACTGATACATGTTACAACATGGATGAATTCTGACATTTTTCAAAGTTAAAGAAGCCAGTCAAAAACATAATAATTATATTATTCCATTTATATCAAACATCCAGAATTGACAAATCTATATAAGTAGAAAGTAGATAACTGGATGCCGATGAGCTGGTCGTGGGGTGGAAAGTAACTGCTAAGGGATACAGTGCTTCCTTTGGGCGATGAAAACATTTTTGAATTAGATAGTGTTGATGGTTTCAGAACTTGGTGAATACTTTTAAAAATATTCACTTGAACATTTTAAATGGGTTAATTGTATGTCATATTAATTATTTAAAACTCTTAAGAAAAATAAAATTAATTGGAAGCATGTTGGGAGAAGTAACAGTGATTATGTGATAACTTAAAAACTATTTAAAATATGATGAAGGATTGGGAAGAGACAGACAGATTAGAGTAGTTGAGACAGAAAGATGATGATGATGGATAGATAGATAATCTCAATCGAGTTAACAAAATATCCATAAGTAGAATATTAATGTAACTTCAAAGAAGACTACAAGTCTTCTCTTTCTTTGAGAGAAATCTACAAGTTTGAGGGCAGAAGCCTAAGATGGAGCAATATGTTTTACTATGTAGACATAACGAAGCTATTGGCTGCATTATTATAATGCAAAATGAATGTTTTGGTCTTGTACAGAGGATTTGCTCTAGTTAAGGACTATGAATGGAATGACCTACATATGGAGCCCAGTAAAGCTCCTTCTCTCAGACCGTGGACTATCAGGAGTACAAAGTGTTTATTCATATTTAAATCAGAAGGTAGTCTAAACGATAAAATTATCTGGAAGAGTATTTAAAAATGAGCTAAATCTAATTTTGTATTCCTAAACAACGAATATGAAAAGTCTATTGTGAGTAATTTTCTTACTTTGTGGAAGTATCATAGAACCTGTTTTTTAAAAATCTAATCAGTCTTGGGTGACTTTTACATCTTTCTGTGTCTGTCTAACATTTTATTCACAAGATAAAATAAGTGGTAAAAACATTCTTCTTTTTATATGTTCTAAAGCACATGTGACTTATTTGGGGACGCTACTTCGTTTGCCTATAACAATACCTGAGTCTACTAAACACTCATGTTTTGTATTCCTTATATAATCTAAAAGAAGGTTGTTTCCAAGATCAATGTAGGAACTTTCACTCACCTATCTTTTGCATTCTCTCTTTTAGGTAACTTTCTAAATCATTATTTTCAAGATATCAAAAGACAACAAAAAAAAGGGGCCTGTAGCTAACACTTGAAACTTTTCAAATGATAATGAGAAAAAATGTGTGATAATCTTTCACATTCTATGATTCAAATAAAAAATATGATGCTGTAAATGTAGCCTATGATTAAAAAAAAAAGTCAAATAGATTTTAGAGGAAATCACACTGTAGTTATAAGAAAAGTTGATTTTGCCATGGTATTCTGAATATATGGTTAAGACAAGTCTAGAAACGTTGAGCAGAGAAAAAAAGAAATTATTGTTCTTTTATAATTCTCTTTTTCAATCATACTAGGTCACTCTACATGTCTTTTTTTCCTAAATTAATATTGCAATAGCCCTTGAGAGATTAGGGTAAGCAGTGTCATTGCCATTTTAGTCATTCACTACCCTTGCATTTTAACAGGCTAGCAAAGTGACTTTGTCATAATTAGTTGATTAATAACACCTCCTTATTATAAAGTAATATACATTCATTGTTAAGAGTATGGAAAACAAAGAAATATGAATATAACTTTAAAATAAAAATAAATCATTACACCTAGATTTAGCCAGTGGTCACATTTTGTTTTATCTTCTTTTGACATATTTTCTGTTCAATCTTTCATCATTTATTTTCACAAATATTTAGGATATATGTATATATCTGTGTTTTAGAAGAGACTTTTATTACCTAATTTTTGAACTGATTTTCATCTAAGATTAATTAGAAATTTATTGAGCCATATTTTTAGCTTTTCTATACTCTTTCAAATGTTTCCAATGGTAGAAAATGTAAGCTTATATATTTGATTCTGACCCCAACTCTCCTTTATGCTGCTGTTTGAAATTATAGTTTATTTGTAACTTTATACCTAACCCTTACTTTAATTTTTGAAATAATATTTTAAAAATATTCATGAACTAAAAATAATGATTATGAAAAAAGATGGTCCACAGCAAAGAAAGAAACATATTGGCACAAACCAACTACACTGAGTAAAGCACAGTGTATCTGGTTCATTGACCGGAACAAAAGATGGCTGACCCCATACTGTACTGACTGAAAAGCTCTATTACAGAAAGGAACAGTAACATTCCACTTAATAGGTCTGAATTTATATTTCTCTATCAAATTGGACAATATTTAACAAGCACAATAGCACTTTAGCCAGTAAAGGAGACTGAAAGGATTCCTTAATTTTGTAGAGTAGCAAGTCTCTAAAAAAATCATATTTTGAGTAACTAGAATATTTCTAGACTAAATGCGGTGGAGAGTGACCTAAAAATGATTCTTTTTGGTGACTGGCAATACAAGTGGCCATCTGATTTCTGATTTCAAGTCAGTGACAATTACACAGAAAAATCATGTGAGTCTTTTCAAGTAACTTTAGAATAATACACTTTCTTACTGTACATCTATAATGGCATATGTTATTAAAAAAACTAGAAAGAAATTATGAAGTTTATCAATAGTCTGTTAGTATTAATATATTAATTATAATTTTAAAAGACTTCATGAATGATGTTGGGTAAGAAATTAAGTAAACCATCATCACAAATTTTGGTGTATGTGAATGGACTATAAATATTAAATCAAATGATATAAGGATACTTCATTTAATTTTAAATTATTTTATCTATCTGTCTCTCTACCTACCTATCTAATCTATTTGCCTGTCTTTAAATTTATACATATGTACAAATTTTTCTAAACATTTTTAATTTACAAATCTTGAAAGTAAAAATATCTCAGTAGCAATATATAGATGTAGCTTCCAGATATTGGTTTGTAGTTTAATTTTCCACTAAAAAAAAACCAAGGTTATGAAGATAAATAGTTTAGACAACTTTTGAGTCATGAAAGTACCATGTAAGCCTTAGGACCATGCTTTGCCAGAAAACAAGGAAGAACTCAGGAACTAAAGGAGTTTTTACATAACACAAAGGCAAGCTTTGTGTTACTCACAACAGCCACATTTGTGGTCAATGATTCTATTTAATTATAAAATATTTAATATAAATCAATGAGTCCATAGTGATACTCAAAAATTGATTAAAAGGGCTCATTTATACCATCTGAAATATCCATGACACCACATCTTTATTAAGCAAATTGGCAATTAAAAGAAAATAAGTAAGCATGTACCCTGCCTTTTTTAGGTAATCATATTTGATACTGGGTAATGCTTGCTTTAAAAAAATATTGTTAGTATCTATAAAAAGAATGTTGGATTAGAAAATTGTGATTATAAAACCCCCAACAAAATAGCTGCTGAAATCATTAGGGAAGAGTTAGAGGGAAAAGTGATTCACATAATTCCAATATAGCTGTCAGAGATTACTTTCAGGTATAAAAAACGTACTTTTAAAATGGAGACAACTTAAGAAATGATCTTAACCAAATGATCAAACTTTAAGATCATTAACATTGCGATTCTTACATTTTATAACATCTGAGATGTAGCCAACTAAAGTGCATTGTAACATCTAGGTTGTATTCCCACCAAAAAAGAATTTATCTGAATTTAGTAAAATAATTAGATTTAAATTCCTGTTTATAGGAATACAGGAAATAAAGGAAAAAATCAATTGAACCAGAAAGAGTAAAACAAAATATCCAGGCAGTGAATGTATAACCATGAATCAATGACAGTTCTCATATATTGCTGGTTAGAGTAAATATTTTTTATAAGTGCTTTACAAAATAGTTTGGCTTTACCTAGTAAATTTAAACATAGACATACTCTACACCTAAAATTTTTACCCCTAAGTATATACCCTAGAGAATTTCCCATATCTATCCACCAAGTGACCTGCAACAGATTATTTGCAGCAGCATTTTTTTATAATAGCCCCAAGCTGGATATGACCCAATAACCATCAATAATAGAATAGAAAATAAAATGTATTGTTACCAAACATATAGTATCAATCAGGCATAAAAGTTAATACAGCCACTTGAATTCACATCGTTGTATCTCAAAAACATGACTAAGAAGATGACAGTCACAGAAAGTATGTAAGCATAACTAGACCATGCTGTCTGTAAGTGCACACCTAAGAGATAAACTTATGAAGCAAAGGAAATGATTATCACAAACGTTATAGGAGAGGTTTTCTATAAGAGAGGGGCAGAGGGAAAGAGGTGGGAGCAATGAGGTTTCTAAGGTTTGGGCAATGCTTTAAATTTTTTTACCTAAGGTGGCTAGTACATGGGTCTGCTTTATCATTATTATTTAAATTCCACATATATATTTTGTGCATACTTCTCTAGATGGGTATGTCTGAAGGGAAAAATAAAGACATATGCCAGAAACAGACTCACAAATATAGAAAACAAACTTATGGTTACCAGAGGGTAAAAGGGTGGGAAGGGATAAATTGGGAGTTTGAGATTTGCAGATACTGACCGGTATATATAAAATAGATAAACAAGTTTATACTGTATAGCACAGAGAACTATATTCGCTATCTTGTAGTAGCTTACAGTGAAAAAGAATATGAAAACGAATATATGTAAGTTCATGTACGACTGAAGCATTGTGCTGTAATGGACACAACACTGTAAACTGACTATACTTCAATTAAAAAAAAGGTGCCAAATATCATATGGGAAAAATAAAATATAAGCTTACATGGGACTGAAAAAGGACTTCTTACCTTTCATTTGTGTGTGATGATGTCATGCAAGGCTGTAACTCTCATAGAGGTCTGGAAAATAAATACATTTTAAGCTCTAAACACACATACACAAAGGATGGCTTTGTGTCCATGCCAAGCTTCTTTTCTTTTTTGTAGGATGAAGGAGAGATTGTACCCCAGAATTCCATATCGGAGGATAAACTGTCATCATATCTCAGCTTGGTCAAAGTCACTTCATCACAAAAAGACACAAAAGTAATATGATACTGATTGTTAAACTTTTGGAAGTTTTAATTTCTTTTAGTAGTGTTATTACTAAAGGTTTAGGAATAATGATTTTGCTCTTATTTCATGGAAAGTTCATATTCATCCTTCAACCTAGCCAAACATATTCCTATTATCTGTTTTGAATAAACTCTCTAGAATTGAATTTGGAATCTTGTCTGATACTGTAATTTTTAATGTATAAATGGTATACATTTTCCCCTTTGCTTGTTCATTCTGAGTGATCATGAAAGGCACATTTCATTTTTTTCATCATTACTGAACATTGTAAACAGTATATGGTACATAATGAACAATAATTATTCTATAAATGGCTATGGAACCAGAAAATGCCTATTTTAAGCTACCATGAAGATATGTGATGGTATAAAGGAAGTTTGATGCTCCACCTCTGCCTTTATATTACTTCACAATATGGTAGATTATAACTGTTGATGCATTTTGGCATCAGTTACAAAATAAACATTTTATTTCAAATAAAGCTGTCTCATTGCATGAACACTGAAGCAGTCTTCTATTCATGACTTTCTTTAATCCATTACATTATTAATAGTATCCTAGGTTGGAATTACTTAAAGTTAGATGGGTTCAAAAATGG
Organism: Vicugna pacos; assembly: GCF_048564905.1. NCBI lineage: Eukaryota > Metazoa > Chordata > Mammalia > Artiodactyla > Camelidae > Vicugna > Vicugna pacos. Next base: position 23,784,984 of record NC_133000.1, on the reverse strand, counting down.
TAAGCCATATTCTCCAGCTTTTGTTCAAAAATGGCATAATGGTGAATGTAAGAAACAGAGAATTTAACTGTGTTGCATCTCTTCTGTTTTCCGCTAGTACAAAACAGGCCATTAAGACATGTTCACCCACACATATAAGGGAGTATTTTAATAACCATAATCATTACATAGAGTCATAAAATTGTTAAGGGCTCATTTTTCAAATTAATGACTATTGAAAATACTGAGAAAAAGAAGAAAATAAGAGGAAATTTTTTCTGACTAAGGAAATCTCTCAAAATCTATTAAATTGATTTTTTTTTCTTCAAGGTCTTCGTAAACAAACTAAATATAGAGTTTTTCTTTTTTAATAAAATTGAGTTCAATATTTAATACAAAATTGTTGTCCTTAGAGGTACCTAATTTATTATTACAGTACTAAAAGTTAAAGTTTATAGGGAAAGTTATACTTTGGTTTCTTGTTGGTCTTGCCAGAGATATTTTCTGACACAACTAATCCTCTCCATTGTAGAAATAACCAGAGCAGTGAAGTCAAAAAACAGAACCTAAGGTGAAAAGTCATGACATTCTTTAAACAGAAGAATATAATTGTGCCTGAACACAGTACTTCCTGGATTCCTGTGTTATCAGAGTCAATTAAGTTCCCTTTTGTTTTACCTACTTGGAGTTGAATTTTGTTCACTGATAGCAGCAAAATACAGACTAATAAAAACAATCAGGGAAAATTTACTGAAAATTTATGGGAGAGGGAGTTCCAAGAGATGGAAAATCTAATATTAATTAGTGTGGAGAGACCAACAAAAAAAAGATATAAGAGGAACATGGAACAGCAATCTCAAACATATTTTAGGATATGTGTGAGGAAGAAGAGAATGATTTAATGTATATTTTAAATTAAATTTTCCATTATTCAGTGTAATATGAGCCTGTCCTCTGTATCTGACACTTAAGTTTTAGTAAAATCATTCCACAAAGTAGTAATTTCAGAGTTTGGGGTATGGAGAACAAATCTTTTACCTTGAAAAGCTATTATTATAAATGATATTTGAGCCATTTTGAGAAGAACCTTAGAACTGATTCTATTGTTGCTTCAAAGCAACAAAAAAAGATTAAGCACAAACAGAGTTTAAGGAGGGGTTAAAAATATGTCCTGGTGACCATTTGTTTATTTAGACAAAAGTGGAATCAAAAGCATATATCTAAAGGACTCTGAAGGAAAATAACAATTAAGCAGAGATAGTCAGCATTTGAAAAAGCCTGTTATGACTAAAATCACAAAACAAGAACATTTACTGGGAAGGTTAATGCACTATATATATTACTTATTCAACTACATTTAGCCATTGTCAAAGATTTTGAAATTGAGCTAGACGTAGCATACACGAGAGAATACTTTACTTTGAAATACCCACACGCTTCAGAATATAAAAGGGCAAAATCCAAGGTAAGACTCTCTATATATTAATTGTTGTTCTTTATTAGGAGCATGAGGAGTCTTGCATATTCATATAATTATGTGCATGAATATTAAAAGAGACTTTTACATTGACATCTTATTAAATTACATCTAGCAAAGTCAAAGAGGGAAATTGGAAAATGGTTAATATTTAGCTTCTATGTTGGTCATTACCAGAGAAGGTTGTTATTACCTGACATTGAACCAAGAGATGCCTCTTTAACATTCTACACCGCTGTCATAGCCGGTTGGAAAGCACAAAAGAACAGAACCGTAAGGATAAATGATAAAAGAAAATGTGCAGGAAAGGATAAAAAGATTGCTTCTTCTGTTGAGTTTTATTTCTAAGATATACACTCCTAACTTTTACTGAAGCAAGTAATTAACATGATGCATATTCAGGAAGGGTCAATAGCAGCCCCTGAAGTATATTTTTTCCAAATCTGGTCTATGAATGATATTGCAGAATTAGTATTTAAACAGCCTAGTCTTTCAGCTACAAAATGTGCTAAAAATCAGGCGACACCTTAAGGTTGTTTCCTATTATAAAATTATTTAAATCACACCAAGAGAATTATACCTCATTTAAATTTCATAATACCAGAAAAACAATTCGTTTTGGCAAAGCAATTTGAACTTTCTTTCTAGGACGATTTGTTGCACTATCACGAAAAACGTTGATATATTGAAGCTTAGAAGGTGAAATTTATCTTAGATAGTACTGATAAAGCAGCAGAAAATGACATTACCTTAAACTTGCTTCACTGGTTCCCATCAAAAGAGTCTTAAGGGGATTTAAGGTAACTCTCAATCTTCCCATCCTTTATAGGAGAAAATCTGTCAGAACTCTGTTGTGACTTAGATACATGTCCCCTTCCTAAGGAAAGTTCCCTCACTGCCCAGTAATGCAAGTCCCAAGTGGTGTCATAAATCTTATTTGGAGAGCGAAGCTGCAGTCTGAGCCAAGTAGGAGATTTGGAATTTGTACTCCTTTGGGCTGGAGTATTGTATAGTTAAGCAATTTATTTTTGTATTGTGAGTGTTGTTGCCACAAATGCAGTTGAATACATGCAATTTTTTCCCCAAAGAACAACTTCAACTTCAGGAAAATAAAAATCAAAACTTTTCATATTTTTGAAGACATAATTGAAAATGATTATCAAAAATAATTTAGTTGCCTAACCAAATTGAAGGTTCAAAGCAAATGTTGACACCAAGAGACACTAAGGCAGAAATGGTTCTGTTAGAATAGACCAGACACTTGGGGTTTATCTGAAGAGCACTCCATCTTGATCAAGGGCCACTGGGGTAAATTCAGATGATTTTACTTGTTAAATGACCACAGGCCTCTCTTAGGAAGAGTTAGCCTTGGGAGCTCCATGCTATTCTATCTTGCACAACATAAAAGACACACACATTCAGCAGATCGCACGGAATCCCTACCTTAAACCTACCTGTAATTTTTCTGTACACAAGATAAGCCAGAATATGTTAGTTGTGGGGAGAGGCATACTGATAGTTAACAGCTGTCTGGGCAGAATGAAACAACTGCATATGGTCTTCCAACCTCTGTCGTTCATGTGAAAAGACGGACTCTCTGATCTTGCTGGGGCTGTGTTTACTTCACTAGCCCGGGTTTGGGAAGGTCTAGCCGAACGGGGTTTGTCGTCGGCAGCTGGCAGAAGCGGACGTTGTCACTAGGTTGTGTTCTGTTGTATTGGCACAAGTTAATTGCATGGCAAGGTTGCCAGTTTCCAGACATTCAACAGATTTTGTGCTTAAGAATAAATTTTAAGAAACAGCAGACAAATAGACCTAGGCAGCAGAACACAATGAGCTCAGAGACATGATTCAAAATTCAGCTATTATGCTGGACACCAGAAACTGGCACAACATTGTAAACTGACTATACTTCAATAAAAAAGAAAAAAATTAATATTTGACCTCTTCAATAAAATATAGAAATTTAAAAAAAAAAGAATTCAACTATTACTGAGATTGCATGTTTAGCAAGGCTGTGATTTTTTATCTTTTATAGATATTTTCTTCAAGGTTCTGTGACTTTCATCTGGCTTTTATTTTCTTTATATACTGTAGTATATTTTTTTAGGTAGATTTGTGCCTTTAACAAAAATGGATGGGAAAAAAATGTCATTTTATTTTTATGATTTAACTTAGTTCCAAACTTTCCTGGTAGACAATATTGATAAAAACAGGTTTTGGAAGTGAGTTACAGTCTCATTTATATGTCATATTTATCCAATTAAGAAGTCAGTAATTTTGTATTTGAAAACTTGTGCATCTGTGTAGGAACACAAAACTCTGGAAAAAGATTATGTTCTGACATGCTTTGACAAAACAAAATAAAAACTAAACAAATAAAAAAAACCCTTTCTTTTTAACGTGTTATTTCACTGTGGGGAAATTACAGGCAGAAAGATAGCTTCCAAATGGACTTTATGTCAGTATCTTGAATATCTTAATCAGTGAAGATATTATTTTTCAGCGAGTAAGAGATACTTCAAATATATTAAAGTGGCTAGTAATAGTTTCAATCTTTTTGTCAGATGATGCCAGGTTAAATTATTAAGAAATGAGCACTAAAATATCCTATTTATTTTTATGAATGCAAATAAGATTTGAGAATAAAAAACATGTAACTTAATATAAAATGTCAGTACAATGCACTGTCATCTATGTATTTCCATAAAAGGATTATAAAGTGGCAACTCATTTTTATCAAAAGAAAGCAGTTTTATATTTGATCCGTTATGGAATCTCTTACACAAATACACTTACCAACATCTTGAACATGAAAGAGTGTTTAAATATAATCTGATCATTTTGACCCTTGTTATTCTAAATTGTTATGGAAGGCACCCAGCATTTCCCTTCCTTCCTTCCATATGTGGACATTGCTAAATTATCTCAATGTTGTTTCTACAAATTTATCTCATCTTAGGACACAGTGCCTCCTTGTTTATTAGAATCTAAATGGGAGAGTGTGGCCAAGACAATGGAGTAGGAAGACTCAGATCAACTCTTCCTTTGGGCAGGCCAAAATTACAAATATTTACAAAACAGCTATTGATGAGAAAGACCCAAAACTAGCACAAAAGATCTTCTACAACTGAAAATATAAAGAAGGGAGCATGATTATATGGATAGGAGGGGTGGAGATATGGTATAGTCCAGACCCATACCCCTAGGTGGATGACCCACACATAAGAGGATTATTACAATTGCACAACATCTCCTCAAGGAATGAGAGATCCAAGACCTTTATCAGGGTCCCTGGCCAAGGGGTCCTACACCCAAAAGATGAACCTTCAGAACATTTGGCTTTGAAGTCCAGCAGGGGTTACTTTTGGAAGAGTCAGAGGGCTGTGGGAAATAGAGACTCCACACTTAACAGGGCACACAAAATCCCACATGTTCCAGGACACAGGGCAGAGGCAGTAGTTTGAAAGGAGCCTGGGTCAGACCCACCTGCTGATCTTGGAGAACCTCTTAGAGAGCCAAGAGACAACTGGCGTTCACCCTGGGGACATGGACACTGGCAGCATATTGAGGAACTCATTCTCCCAAAAGGATATTAGTACTGGTAAACACCATTATGAAATTCTCCATTTAGCTTATTAGAACTAGGACCTGGCCCCGCCCATGAGCCTAGGATGCTTTGAACAAGCAGCCAGCTGGACAGGGACACAGCCCCACCTACCAGAAAGCCAGCTGCCCTAAGACACGCTAAGCCCACAGTCCTTCCACGACTGACTTATCTACCAAAAGGCCCAGGACCTGACTCACCTAGTGTATCATCAGTAGCCTAGGAAACCCCTACGACCTCCAAGTCAGGTGTCAAGATTCATCCCAACCACCAGCAGGCCAACATCAACTTTAGAATTTCCAGGACCTGGGACTCCAGGACCCAGCTCTATCAACCAGCAGGCTGGCACTAGCCCCAGGACTCCTGGGCCCAATCTCTACTCACCAGCAGGCCAACACTGGTTCTGGGACAACTTGAGGACCTCAGCCAGCCTCCCCAGGATACAGCCCCACCCACCAGTGAGCAAGTGCCAGCTTCAGGACACCCTAGACATTAAAGTCAACTGTATCAGGAAATGTCCCTCCCACCAGCAGGCTGAACTAGCTCTGGGGCATCTGGGGTTCTGCAGCCAAAGACCCCAGGACCTGGCTCCAACAACAGCATGCTGGCATTAGCCGGGAGACCCCTTGTGCCCCAGCACTGCTCATGGGCAGAATGACACCAGCAATAGGACCCCATTCAGGCTCAAGCAAGCCCTGCACAGCAGCAGGTAGACACAAGAGCTGAGACATCTTGTACACCTCAGCCAACTGCCCAAGGATGCAGCCCTACTCATCAGACCAGGACACCAGTTTTAGAACACCCGGGACCCCACAGTCTTGTCAGGAAGCAGCAAATATTAGATCTGGGAACCTCAGGATAATTTTGTTAGCTGCCTTGTGACCAGACCTGCCCACCAGCAGCAGGCAGCCTTGGCACAACAGGGCCTTTCAATCAACCAGATCAGTGGCCAGTCATGCCTAGCAGACCAGACAGAGCAGTCAGCATGCCAAAACAGAAGGACCCACTCAGTCTACATAAGGGGCAGCCCTAGAGCATCTAGCTCTGGTGACCAGAGGGAAGTGTGCTGCTGTGTCACATAGGACATCTCCTACAAAAAGCAACTTCTCCAAGCTCAAAAAACATAAACAGCCTACCAAATACATAGAAATAAACACAGCAAATAAAAATGAGGAGACAGAGAAACTGTTCCAAACAAAGAACAAGATAAATCTTCAGAAGAAGAACTAAGTAAAGTAGAAGCAAGTGATCTACCTGATAAAGAGTCCAAGATAATAAAGACATTCAAAGAACTTGGGAGAAAATTAGATTAACAGAGTGAGACATTAGAAGTATCCAACGAGTTAGAGGATTTAAGGAAGAACCAAACAGGGATGAAGAATACAATCACTGAAATAAAAAAAATACACTAGCAGGAATGAACAGTAGATTAGAGGAACACAAACATGCACAGGCTAAACAATATGCTGCTAAACAACCAATAGATCACTGAAGAAATCAAAGAGGAAATAAAAATAAAATACCTAGAGACAAGTGAAAACAAAAACACAATGATAAGAAATCTATGGGATGCAGCAAAAATAGTTCTATGAGGGCATTTTACAGTGGTAAGGAAGCAAGAAATATCTCACATAAACAACCTAATCTTACACCTAAAGAAACAAGAGAAAGAAGAACAAACAAAACCTAAAATTAGTAGAAGAAAAGAAATCATAATGATCAGAGCAGAAATAAATGAAACAGAGACAAAAATAAAAAAAAAAGCCAGTAGATAAACTCAATAAAATTAAGAGCTGGTCTTTGAAAAGATAAACTTGATAAACCTTTAGCCATACTGATGAAGAAAAAAAGAGAGGTTACAACCAACACTATAGGCTAGTAAGTATTGTGAACTATATAGACCAATAAAACTGACAACATAGAAGAAATGGAAAAATTCCCAGGAGTGTACAACCCCCCAAGACTAAACAAAGAAGAAATATAAAACATGCATAGATCGAGTACAGATAATAAAATTGAATCAGGAATAATAATAATAAAAAACCCTCAACAAACAAAAGTCCGGGGCTAGATTGCTTCACAGGTGAATTCTGTCAAACATTTGGAGAAGAGTTAATGCTTATCCTTCTCTAACTATCCCTGCCCCACCCCCTAAAAACGCAGAAGAAGGAAAGTTTCCTGTCTCATTCTCTAGATAGGAGCTAGCAGGTATAGTTAGTATCGATCCTTCATTATTTTTTTCATATGATTTTTACATTCAACAGATAATTCTCTGACCCTCCCATTTGATTTTATCCAAATAAGTAATTTGCCATATGACAATAGGATATTGTCCTAGTTTGAGATGCCCAGAAGCAGAATTTGAGATAGAGATTTATACATAAGTTATTTATTGAAGTAGTGCTCTCTGACGGAATCTGTGAGAACAGAGGAGGAGAAAAATCCAAGCAAATCTATATTTTTACCTGAAGTGTAGATTCAGCGTGATTTCATAGGGAGCTCAGACTTATTACTTGCATCACATTAGTCCCATCTTGAGATATTTTACAGCCAATTATCCATCATTCATTGGCTGTGGGTAGGTAGGGGTAATAGGAGACTTATGTCCTTCGAGATATTTTCTGTCTTCCCAGGGCAGTACTTGAGGGATGTCTGTGGCTGCCAGACTTCAACAGCCAGCACTCACAGAACCTGTGGCTTGGTTCAACAGGTCTGGCAAAAGTAACCTTTCTTGGTGTATTACCTGTTTGTCCACAGCACATGTATTCCAGCATTTCACTTCATGTTGTTTTAACATGCTAGAATCTTTATTTCTGGGATTGGCAGCAGTCAGCATAATGAAGATGCAGAATTCAGCCATAAACACTGTTGCTGTTAAGCCAGTGACCACGGCAGGGATCAAGCAAGAATACAACATAAGATTTTGGTCTTTGTGAAAACAACATGTGCTCGTGTGTAGCAGAACCCCAGCAGGAGATTTATTCTAGGGACCCAGAGCAGATGGTACAGTTGTCAATTGACCTTTATGGAACATTGTTCACTGCTTGACTTTAGTGAAAAAAAAAAAAAAAGAGACAGAAAGAAAAATCAGCTTTCCCATTCTCAAAGAGCTATTTCATCCACTTAAGTATTTGTTCTGTAATCATACATAAACATTGAAATAATTCATATTTTCCTGAAAATGATTCTTTATGAGAATGGAATCTGGAGTCAATAATATTAGGGTTGCCAGATAAAATACAGGATTCTCAGTTAATCTGAATTTCAGATAAACGATGAATATGTTCTTAGTATAAAATTTCCCACACAATATTTGGGACATATTTATACTAAAACTTCTTCATCATTTATCTGGGATTCTGAACTGGTAATCTTGCATTTTTATCTTTGAAATCTGGCAACTCTAGACAGTAGCCAAGGTACTTAGAATATCATATAGTTATAGCGCAATGGTGTGTTACAATCTCAAGCAAGGACATTTTTAAAAGTCATTTGTCCTGAGTCTTTCATCATCAATATATAAATTGAAGATAAGGGTATTTTTACAAAGAAATAAGGGGAAAGCATCAAAATGTATTCAAGTGTTTGAATGCTTACTCCTGTCAACCTCTTCAAAATATCAAATGTTAAATATACGTTTACTCACACTCATAGGTATGCTCTTGAACATACACATAATTTTGCATCCTCATTAAGTTTTAAAGGCTACTTTTTGATGGGGTTATAGTACCAATTTATAAATGGTATATAAAAAGAAAAATCTCCACTCCCCTCAGTGCCAGTTGAAAATGCATTCCCATTGTCTTTGCTGCGGAGCGGAGCAGTACTGGGCTACCTGCTATAACATCACTTGGAATTGGAGACATTCATCACACTGAGGGATCCCACCAGTTGGAAGGAAAGGAAACTTTCTTTGTCTATGATTTCCCTCTAGGAATGAAGAAAAGGAGTCAGTTTTTCCTGTCCACCCTTTCTTTTTCTTTTCACTTTTGTAGTATATTGTTCAGGAATATGTATCACAGCAGTTACTTACTCATGCATATCGCTAACAAGTGAAGTGCCTACATGCATCTCCTATATGCAACCCTCACCGGTTGGTTTGTTTTTAATAAAAAGTCCCTGAGATATAGAACACATGGTAAATATGCATCTGGTTTGAAGGGCAGCAGCAGCATCTGCAGCATGGCAGTGGCGCCTCTTGAGAAAACAGAACTATTTTGCACCAGCCAGCACAGGTTTACCCAAGGTAAGTACCAACCAGCTGATGCTTTAGCCAAGATGCCTAGTCCAACTTTTTTTTCCCTCCAGTTAAGCACATCTCAGGGTCCAATCTATAAATCCAGTATTGCAAGTCTTGCCCATAACTGTTCTAAAGAATCTTATTTTATATATTGTATGTATCAGAAGAGTGTATATTGCCATATAATGTAGAAAGAAAAAAATCTACATAAATAACTAAGCCAACTATCCAAGTGTCATACAAACTAAAATCAAATAAACCTTGAACAGTGAAAAAAAAGTCCACAAGACAACAAAAAAGTTTAAAAAAAGGATAAAAAGTCTTTAACAATTTAAAATTAATAATAAAAAAATGTCTAGCCAGCTAAATGCAGCCTGTTTTTATTGTAAGAGAGAATACTTTGAATGCTTTTTGGGTTTTTTTTTGTTTGTTTGTATTAAAGACTTTTACAGCAGAGCTCAACTGCTCATTCAGTTTGAATTTTATTTCAAAATAAATTCGAATTAATCCAGTGTTTAAGAATCTGGGGGCTTAGATCAATAAAAATAATAAAATGTTCACTACTCACAACACTGGGCATTAACCAGGCCAGTTAACTAAACATTAACTGGGCAGTAACCAAACACTAACATACCAAAGTGTTTGGTTTTGTCCTTTTGTTTGTTTGTTTGTTTGCTTCCTTGCTACTTTTTTTTAGCTTTAGCCTCCTAGACTTCAAAGTTATATAAGTAAATTGAAGAAAAATTAACAAAGAAAATTCAAGCAGTGGAAATTCAATCTTATAATAATGGGGAATATTTAATATAGAAAATGAAAGAATGGGGAGAGAACCAAGATAGCGGAGTAGGAAACTTGTAGCTCACCCTCCTCCCACAAATACTCCAAAATTCACATCTACGAACCTACTCAGCCAACCAGAGCACCTGCTGAACTCTGACAGAACATCGCCCTCTTCGAAAAATGAAGTCACCAAAAATCTGGTAGGAGAAAAGGAAAAAAGAAAGAAGAAAAAGCAAAACAGTGCGGGACCGATCCTGCAGGGAGGGAGTGGCAAAGGAGGACTGGTGTTCACTCTCTGAGTCTCCCCTCTCCAACAGAGAGGCCAACAGGACAGAGGGGGAGCCTCCGAGGCTCAGATCTGCCCCAAGCATCCCTTAACTGACAGAAATGAGTTAAACGGGCACAAAGGGTCCCCGCAACACCCAGTCCGAGACGCAAATTGGCAGCTGGGGGCTGGGACAGGCTGCCCCAGCTGGGTGGAGGACTGGGGTGGCTGCACTGAGGCAGTCGCGGGGGACTGCAGGGTGCTGCGTGCTGTGGCTGGGAGGGGACATGGAGCAGAACACTCTTGGGCCCCCATAAATTGTGAAAAAAGGAAAGCAACATGGCTGGTGTGCCCTGGGGGAAGGGGTGCCTTAGCCTTTGTCTCCTCAGACCAGGGGCACCATTACTGGTGCTTCTCTGTTAGAAGAGAGGCGGGGCTCAGCCACAGTCGCCATCTCCTCCTGTATGCACTGCCCAGATGGGGATGGGGCCGAGAACTGAATCCTCACCCTGGGGCTCCGCAACATCCTAGGCAGGACTGAGACTTGTTTATAGCCTGAGGCAGGTAGGATCTTTCTGCCCTGGTACTTCAGAGAACTTGTGCTGCCAAGACAAACAAGGAGCTGAGATTTGGCATGGAGCAGGGGCTGGGTGGTTCCGTGGTCTTCCCGGAGCCTGCCTACGGATTGCTGACCCAAGGCAGAGCGGGCAGCTGCACAAAGCAGTGGAGTGACCGGCGCTGGGAGAGGGAGGGCAGCAACCTGCCTTCCTAGCAGGAACGCAGCACTTGACAATGATGCTGGGAGGGGGCACAGTCCACCCACATGCCTCACCCGAGCAGCATCTGACTGTGGCATCAGGAGGGGGAGTGACCTGCCCACCCACCAGGTAAGAGCTCAGCTCCTAACCAGTGTTAGGTGGGGGTGAGATCTGCTAGCCGACAGCCACTGGGAGCAGCATAGACGAGGGCTCCAACAGAATGCCTCTAGAAACAACAAGCTGAGTTCGCAAAACAGGGCAAAGACACAAAGACCTCTCGATAAAATCAAGAGAATACTGTCTCCAGGAGAACTAGATAACTGATACTCCTTAAGCCACAGTGCTAGAGAGATATGAGCAATATGAAGAAGCAGAGGAACCAATCCCAATTAAAAGATCAAGAGAAATTTCCTGAAAGCATGATTAAGGAAATAGACATTGATGGCCTACTAGATCAAGATTTCAAAAAAGGAGTGATCAAAGTACTGAAGGAACTAAAAGAAATAGTATTTTCAGATATAAAATATGTCAAAAATGAAATAGAAGCTATAAAGAAGAGCCAAGTAGAATTAGTAAACTCATTTGCTGAGATGAGATCTGACCTAAAGGCTGTACAAAGCAGGCTAGATAATGCAGAGGAATGAATAAGTGACCTACAAGACGGACCACAGAAAGCACCCAATCAGAACAGCTGACAGAAAAACAAATAAAAAACAATGAAAACAATATAAGGGACATATGGGATAATATAAAGCATGCCGATCTTCGCATAATAGGGGTCCTAGAAGGGGAAGAAAGAACAAAGGGAATTGAAAATGTCTTTGAAGAAATCATGACTGAAAACTTCCTAAACCTAAAGAAGGAATCAGATATTCAAGTACAGGAGGCTCAGAGGGTCCCAAACAGGAAGAACCCAAACAGACACGCACCAACACATACATATCATAATCAAGATGGCCAGAGTCAAGGATAAAGAAATGATCCTAAAGGCAGCAAGAGAAAAACAAAGAGTGAGTTACAAGGGAACCCCCATAAGGCTCTCAGCTGATTTCTCTACACAAACACTACAGGCCAGAAGGGAGTGGCAAGATATATTCAAAGTCCTGAATGAAAACAAGATGCAGCCTAGGATACTCTATCCAGCAAAGCTACCCTTTAGGATAGAAGGAGAAAGAACTTCACAGACAAGCAAAAACTAAAGAGTTTAGCAACACTAAACCCATGCTAAAAGAAATATTGACAGGTCTACTTTAAATAGAAAAGAAGCAGGATGATACAAAAATGAGAAACTCATAACTGGAAAGGTGACAACTGCCATGAATTACAAAAAGAATAAACACAAAATTGTAAAAGACATCCAAATCATTAAGAGTGGGAGAGGGAAGGAAGGAAAGCCACTGTGGAAAACAGTATGGAGATTCCTCAAAAGACTAGGAATAGACTTACCATATAACCCAGGAATCCCGCTCCTGGGCTTATATCCAGAAGGAACCCTTCTTCAGGATGACACCTGCACCCCAATGTTCATAGCAGCAGTGTTTACAATAGCCAAAACATGGACACAGCCTAAATGTCCATCAATGGATGACTGGATAAAGAAGAGGTGGTATATGTATACAATGGAATGCTACTCAGCCATAAAAACTGACAACATAACGCCATTTGCAGCAAAATGGATGTTCCTGGAGAATGTCATCCTAAGTGAATTAAGCCAGAAAGAGAAAGAAAAATGCCATATGAGGTTGCTCATATGTGGAATCTAAAAAAAAAAAAAAACAATAAAAAACAGAAACAGACTCATAGACATAGAATACAAACTTGTGGTTGCCAAGGGGGCAGGGGGTGAGAAGGGACAGACTGGAATTTTAAAATGCAGAATAGATAAACAAGATTATACTGTATAGCACAGGGGAAAATATACAAGATTTTGTGGTAGTTCATAGTGAAAAAAAATGTGACAATGAATATATATATATGTTAATGTATAATTGAAAAATTGTGCTGTACACTAGAATTTGACACAACATTGTAAAATGACTATTACTCAATAAAAAAATGAAGTGAAAACAAAACAAAACAAAAACAAAAGAAAATGAAAGAATGGCATTATATATTCTATCTCCGCTGTGGGGCAGTAAGACTGGAATTTCAAGCCAGTGCTAACACAGCATCCCAACATCACAGCATGGTGAGTGTGGGAGCACATAACATTATGGAGTCATGGAGTCGTTTGTAACACCCTCTTCTCAACCTTTCCAAGAAACAGCACTTAGGACAGGAAAGTCATTGAAATAATGGTAGAGACGTAATTCCCCAAAGCCTGGATTGACAGATTTGAGACTATGAAAGCAGGGTCTAAGTCTTGATTTTCGTATCAGTGGGTTTTGACCATGGGTGTATCTGTTCCCTAGTTCCCCTTTTTCTCTTTCAACTCAGTAAAGGATGTATGGACTAGAGACTGAAATGTTGTATCTTGGCCAAAAAACATTGAGTCATAGAAGGAGATGCTCTCAATGGAATATAATGAGATGAAACAGTAAAATATATAAAGAGTCCAATTGTCATAAAATGAATGAAAGAATGAAATACAAACATAATAAAAATGCAGGTAGAGACAGAATCAAGTGGCCCAGACAAAAAAATAAAAATTTTGATGAGCATAATAAATAACATTAAGGGAGGAAAGCACTGGGAATATAAGGCTGAATGAAAAGATGTAAAGAAGAAACAGCTTAAAATATGGACTGTGATATTTATAGTAGATAAATAGCAACTACCACCTCCATGACCACAACCATCCCCAATATGTGTTCAGTAGTAAAATGGATCCTGCTAAAGAATAAATCACTGACCTGGAAGGAATTCACCTAGACATTATCAGAAAGGTAAAGAAAAATGGAAAACATAAGAAAAAAAATCAGCTATTTGGAATAGAAATGCAAAAATACTCAAAATTAATATAGTAATACCAGAGTCAGAGAAGAGAATAAAGGAAAATTGCAGGATGAATGCTACATGATTCCACTTACATTAAGTATCTAAAATAGTCAAATTCCTAGAAACAGAGAGTAGAATGAATGGTGGTTAATAGGGGCTGGGAGGGGGGGTGGAAATGGGAAGTTAATTTTCAAAGGGTATAAAATGTCATTTCTGTGAGATGAGTGCATTCTAGAGATCTGCTACCCATCATTGTGCTTATAATTAGCAATACTCTACTGTGCATCACCTTTGTTGAGAATAGATTTCATCAAGTGTTCTTATCACAATAAAAAAATGAAAGAATTGCAGAATAATTCGAAGGTAATGCCTCAGGATTCTGTATAAGTCCATATAAATATGGTATCTCATATTAAAAGAAAACAAAAGGTAACCAAAAGGATACAAGAAAAAAATAAAAATAAATCTAAACACAGTATAGAGAAATTACATGGCATCTGAATACAAAAAAAAAAAGTTACAGATTCTGTAGAGAAACTATAATCCACAGAGCAACAAGAAGTATACTGACATCAAAGTTGTTAATGTAAATATTAAAAAGGTTAATATCTCCAGAATATTAAAGAAAAAGATGCTTAGGACAAGAATTTATATCCAGCAAAATGTTATGAAAACACCCTGGGAAAAAAATTAAAATAATCTACAAATATTCAAGTTCCAAGAATATTCACCACACAAGAATATCTCTGAAAACATCTTTGAAGACTATACCTGAGCCAAGTAGTGATTCTTTTCTCTCAGTGCCACACTTGCTCTTTTCTCGTCAGATCTATTTTGCTGAGGTGAGAAATTAGCAAACGACATTTTGCAGACTTCCTGAACAGGCTCCTGGTTAGTTGCTCACTCCTGTGCTTGGTTACAAACACACTGACAATCATGAGCGCCTCAGCGGCTTCTGCAGCATAGACATCTAGGGAACTCGGTGATATTATTTTCCCTAAAGTAGTCATTGTTTTCTGCACTTACTTCAGATACCTGCTTCATTATTCCCCACCTGTACTTCAATCATGGTTGTACCTAATTTCCAGTTTTTAAATTTGTCTGTTTAAAACTCAATAATGGATTTCTACTTTTCTGATGGGACACTGAGTGAAACAATGCTACAGCAGATGTAAGGAAAGCTAAGAGGAATAGTAAGTATTTGCTGTTTAAAAAAGCAACAACAAAATTATCTGTATCTTTATAGCCTAAGTATTAATATTATGTAAAAATACCAAAATGGAAGAGAAAAGAGAAAAGAGCAAAGGGCAATACAACCATTTTAATTGGTCTTTCTGGCAGCAATTAAAGGTGAGACAGAGATATTTAAGGAGAGAATAAACACAAGTGTTGGTAGTGATATGATAGAGGTGGCCACCAGAAGAAGAAGAATAAAATATAATGAATAACATGCAGCATACAAAATTTGACCTTCAAAGTAGATGGCAGGAAAAGAGAACAATATATAAAAGTTGATCAGTGGGAAATATAAGGTGGTAAAAATGAGTTCTGAAGCAGCTATTGTTCTGAAATGTAACTGAGTAAACTATAGATCAAGAATGTAGACTCTCAGATAGCTTTTTGAAATCTTGTTACAATATTTGAAATAAATCAATATCTGGCAAAAGGGAGAGAGACAGGCAGGCAGAGAGAGAAATGAATAACTATTAAAAAAAAAAAAAAACTTCAGCCAGACTCCTCCCCCTAAAAGTCAATTATCCCAAAGAAACACATTTAAACATAAGGATTTCTTTAAATGTTTAAAATTTAAAAAAATGAAAATATAATTTAGGCATGTATGATCCAAAGAAAAGAAATGTTATAGCTCAAACACACAAAACATGCCATGATATACAGCATTTGAATAACATAATAAAAAACTTGAGCTTATTTATGATTAATAGGTGGAGAGAGAACATATACTGATATGTATTGCCCTCTGCATTTGTAAATACAATGTTTCTGGATATGTTATTTAAAGATGAAGAATATTTGTATGAACATAAATTTTAAATGTGGTTAAAAATGCAAAAGGACAGTATAAAAACGTACATATACAGCCTTCATTTTACAGCATAAATTAACATGAAGAAGATGCCAGGTCTTCTCAAAGCAATCTAGAAATCCAATTCCATTTTAATTAAACATCTAATGGATTGTTTAAAGTAGACTCATGAAGTAGTAAACTCTTTATTTTTAGAGGTATTCAAGCGGGGACCTGATATCTACCAGTCAGGAATGCTGTTAGAGGGGAAACTTACAGTCAGTGAAAGTGATGCATTTCAAAATTTTTTGAAATGAGAATTTTACATTCACCCCATCCCCTGCCAAAGTGGAGGAAAATCAGAATTCATGACTTATTCCTGGGAATGAGCTTAGAGGACCATAGAACAATTAATCTATGGTCATGTCCTTATGGGGCAGATCTAAGAGTTACAATTTCCATGACTACCAAGAACAATGTAAATGCTTCATTTTGTGACATGAGCTCAACAGCTTTCAAAATTGTCTTGCTATTGTTCCAGAAGTGACACCTTAAAAATCCATTCCATGTATGACTTAAGTCCATTATGCAGCTAAGCACCTGCAAACAGTGAGCCTTGGGAAGGTATCTCTACCTGACTAGACTTCAACTTCTTATCTGCATTAGGAAGGTGAATGAATGTCCTGTAAGGTGTGCTCTAGCTCTAAGAATTCATATAGTTCCAAAGTTCCAAAAATATACAGTTTATATGAATAGAACTTGGCATGGACACTGCCTAAAGCAACAGGTCTGGGTGGGTAACTGGGGACATAGATGGGGACAGACAGTGCCACAGGAATGGGTTCCAAGCTGTTACTGTTGGGGCAAGAGGTGAAAATGGGAGAATAAACAAATCAGTTATGTAAGAGGACGCTGATATTCTTTTATAGACTTATTTTCTGCTTAGTAACTAAGTATCTAGTCCACAGTGGGCATGCAAGGGACGTACTTTGAACTGAATACTATTGAATCTGCCTATTGCTTCAGACAGTACAACTGACTCATGTTTTCCAGACCATAGTATACATTTTTGCAGTTGCAATGATTTCTGAGCTTCCTTATGATTCTGATTTGGATTTTGGAATGTTCTTGGAAATAAATGTCTTTAAAGCCAGTCTAAGTCAAGAAGGGATATAAGGAAGATGTGATAGACAAGTTCATAGATGTCAAGGCAGGAAATACCTAAGTGCCATATAAAGATGAATGGATAAAGAAGATGTGGTGTGTGTGTGTGTATACATATACACATATATACACACATATACATATATAGTATATAATATATATACATTTATACATGTATATACATATATAATGGAATACTAGTATGCCATATAAATAATAGCATAATGTCATTTGCAGTGATATGGATAAAGTTAGGAATTATCATACTAAGTAAGTCAGATAGAGAAAGGCAAATACTATGTGATATCACTTATATGTAGATTCTAAAAAAAGATACAAATTAATTTATTTATAAAATAAAAATAGACTCAGAAATAGAAAACAAACTTATGGTTACCAAAGGGGAAAGGAGGGAGTGGGGAGGGATAAATTAGGAGTTTGAGATTAACATATACATACTACTATATATAAGAGAAACAACAATGACCTACTGTATAGCACAGGGAACTATATTCAATATCTTGCGGTAACCTACAATGGAAAAGAATCTGAAAAGGAATATATATATATGTGTGTATGTATAATTGAATCACTTTGCTATATACCTGAAACTAACACAACATTGTAAATCAACTGAACTTCAATTTGAATAATATTATTCTGAAAATCTGAAAAAAAAGAGAAAACCAGCATCCAGCTACTCACCAAATGTTGAATTTGTAGCATTGTTTTTCCTTATGACACTCTATCATCGTCGTTGACTTCAATTTCTAGCCCCAGATAGAGGATCCTGGAGAAGTGTAACAGCATGCCAGGGTTCACAGTGTTGAAGGAACGATTTTGATTACCACATGCTTGTAACCACTATGCTAAATTGCTGCCTACAGTATTTTAAAGGTGCGCAAGAACAGCAGCAGGAAAATGGAACACCATGAAGATAAAAAGAAATGGGGAACACGTGACCCTTGAGAAAGGCAGAAATCTCTGTCTAACTTTCTAGTTTCTAAGTCTATGTGGTCCAATGATGCATTGTTTCCTGCTTTGACATGTAATGGATTTTTAGTTAAATAAATTTTACAGAGTCTTAGGAGGAAAGTTCACAAATATCTGGAAATATTGGAATTTAAAAAAAAAGTAGGGAGATTCATTCCACAGATGTTAAATATGTTACCTACTCATGATAATAAAAATAAACAAGTGAATGAACAAATAATAAACAAATACAGGCAAATTGTGTTACTTGGAAACAAGTAGAAAAATCGATACCAGAAGACAATTGAGTGTCCAGCAATAGACATATCTATAAATGAGAACACAATATGTGATCAAAAAAGTATTGCAAATGTGTGAGCATTAGTGTTTTAAAACTGGCCCAATACATACACTAAAATAAAGAAGTCTTTATACCATATACAGTTGTGTTCTCTGCTAGGCAAAAAAAAAAAAAATTAAAAAAAAGACTTAAATAGAAAAGACAAATTTTAAATTGAATGGAATAAAATATAGGAAAATATATTTGTCACATTAAGGCAAATAGCTCTAAAAGAAACCCAAAAGCACAAATCATAAGATAAAGTTCTATGGCTTTGAAATCATTAAAAGTAATTATATCTGCTCAATGTAGAATATTACAAGTGGAGTTAACAGACAGGCCACATTTTGGAGGAGATATATGTATATAAAATCTTAAACCAAAAAGGCAATATAGGTACTTCCATATATTAACAAGAGAAATACAGAAATCCAATACCCCCCCAATCCAAAAATACTAATTTTGGCTTTGATTTTGTTTTTAGATTTTTAATACACTTATCTATGTAAATCTTCACATACACATATAACACACATACACACACAAATATTAATTACCTGTCCAACTTCACTTGAGTTAATTAATTCTAAACCACCATAAGACACTGTTAGAATACCTAAATGTGAATGTAAGTTTATATCAAGGTCTGAGAATATGGAAAACCTCATGTCTTTCTTGAATTCATTCAGCCAATCTGGAAACCAATTTGGCAGTATTTTGTCAATTTAAAAATGCTCATTCCTTATGAGATAACATGAGCAATGCTTGCTGTGTACTATAGTAAAGCTCTCATCAGGTCCCCAAACAGATGTATACTTGGGTCTTCGTGGAGGTTTTATTTATGGTAGTAGGGAGATAGAGGCAACTCAGGTATCCATCACCAAGGAAATAGGTAAAAGAAATATGCAATAGGTTGGGTGCTTCTGGCAGTAGGATGTGATGTAAAAACAAGTTCTCAGTTAAACTATTAGCAATATGGGTAGAAATTGAAAACAGTGTGGAATACAGTAAGTATCAAAGTGAACGCAACTTCTATCCTAATAACATTAATCCAAAGGAAAACACAGGTATATACAAAGCACACTACTTAAAATTTCAAGGATAATGGATAATGTCATATAAGCACATTAGAGTGGACATTTATGGGAAATATCTCTAATGGGAAAGGTGACAAGGGAGGAGGCTAAAAAATAAACTAAAATAAAATGTATATCTTTCGTAGATGAAAAGAGGGTTTTGAAAGAGGTGTATATGAGTTCAACACTAAAAAATATATTAGCACATAGTGGTTTCATTAAAAAAGTGTGTGAAAGCATTATACTAAGATTTAAAATCGTCAATAATTAATGTATTTCTACCCATGGCATTCCTTATTGCTTGAATATAAATAGGGCTAAATAAAATCAACAAAAATTTAAGAAAGTAAATTAAAATTTATTTACCAATCTTCCGTACTTTTTAGGAGCAGATTCCCTCTCACATTTTAATTAATACACACAGTATTTTGATTTTAAGGTTTGCAAATAAACCTAGAAAAATTCTGATAATAGCATTTGCTTAAGAAGAAGTGACTCAGTTGTTAAACTGTCAATGTTAATTTTAGAATAAAGGCTATCATATGATTTTACAAATTATTAAAAGAAATTTAATAGATGCTTTGTTTTATTAAGTGTAAAACTATTTATCAATCTAATCAGTCTAATCAATTTAATGATCTATTTAAATAGGTAAAATGATTCAAAACCCCACTTTACATACATAAAAAAGACGTAAAAACTACTATACATTTACAGGAAAACTCATTTCCTATAAAGTTAAATTTTAAGTTATTATTTTTAACTTGATTTAACTTTAATTTGATGGAGAAAATAGTAGAGTGGAAAACATATTGTTTTGGAGCTGAGATACTTCTGTCCAAAGAAATGTCACCTAAATTTCCTGTTTCAAATTCCTTACCTGAAGACTGAACATATTTGTTTATTGTTTATTTTTTTAATAATTTTTAAAATTAAAAAAATTAAGATTTATGATTCCATTTAGTCAAGTGTTTTAACACATATATACATGTTTTCATTCATTTACTAATCATTCAAGCACATATATATCACTATTGACATACGTTTAAACTGTTTTGATTTCAGTGCTATCTCCCTTAAATTCTTCTCTCATATTATAGCCAAGAGGTTTATTTTATTCCTCTATACATGTGTATTTCTTTCTATCACTAACAGAATAAGAATTAAATTTCGCATATCAAACAAAGCCCCAACAAAGCGCAACACTAAATACTTTTCCCTTCAACTTTATCTTTCAACATTCTTTTCCTTGAAAATTACATGTTTGTGTCTGGCTACCTACACCACACATTATAATGCATTGGTGCTTTTCATTATGCCCTTCTTACAGACTTGAATTAATTTTCCATCTATCTTTGCCTTGGTAATGCTTCCAATTCTCTGCAAAATATAAATATGTCATAATATATATGACTTTCTCTCCTAGCCCTGTTATTTTGACTAATGCCCCAACCTTGGAGTTCCTCAAGTCTTATCTCTAACTTCATACTTAATAATTTAATAAAACATACACTATAGATTTATATGCCAACCTCCCCCATTAGGTAATAATTCACCAAAGAACAAGGCCTTTTCTTATCAATCTGTATATTACTAGTTATAGCATATTGCCTAGAAATAAACATGAGTGCAATAATTATTTGCCATTTAATAAAGTTATTAAATGTATCAGAAATTAACATGGCAAATACATTCAATAAGTCCAGATAACCCTGCAATCTTAAAGGACAAATTAGTTAAATTAAAATTCCAGCTTGCCAATTGATTTTCAAAGATGACGTGCAACATTTCAAAGAAGCATTACCTGGTTAAATCGGCTATACTTATGAACAAGCAAGTATTCTTAACTATGTCATCCTGTAGAAATGACATATATCCTTTATGCTCTTATAAAGCTCTTAGAAAAGCATCATTGAAGAAGTATGAAATAAAGTTAGAGTACTTGAATCACTACAATGTCTATATATTGTGAAAATATACTGATTTATCTTGGGCATTTTCAGCAAAATTGTAGTTTCTTCTGTATCTTATAAAAATTCATGGAGAAAACATAAGTTTTCTGGCTACACTGAGCCATCTGTTTTGTTCAGATCTTATCATTGTTTTGCTCTGTGCAACAATAATTAACTATGTTGGCAGTAAGAGAAATAACAGTTGGATTTCTTTAGAGGATTAACAGTATGAACAGTATAGCTAAGAAGGGAATTTTCTCACTGATTCCCAAAATATCCCACCTTCACAACTTTATAGCAGGGGGACCTGTAGAGCCACCCACTCTCCTCTACCTACCACCAAATGGCCACAAATTCTCAATACATGCAGCACTTTCCAGAGTGTCCTTTTCTTCCTCCTAAAACAAGAATATTTACTACCGTTATATTATCTCCATCTTAATGTGATCATTTTTTCTTCTTTTCTCCTAAATCTATCTTTATATTTTATATCAGTTTTTTTTTCTTTTCCTTCTTTCTTCATTCCTTTTAATGCTAACATCTGTTTTCAGGTGCTTCTATTTAAAATAATTCAAAATTTGGCATCTGACACCAAAAGCACTGGCAACAAAAGCAAAAATAGACAAGCAGGAACTAAAATGCTTCCAAACAACAAAGGAAACAAGAAACATAATGAAAAAGCAAACTACAGAGTGGCAGAACAATATTTGCAAACCACATAGCTAGTAAAATGGTTAAAATCCAAAATACTCAAGGAACTCATACAACTCACAGCAAAAATAACCCCATTAAAAAGTGGGCAAAGGACTAGAATAGGCATTTCTCCAAGAAGACATACAAATGGCCAACAGATATATAAAAGGTGCTCAACATCACCAATCATCAGGGAAAGTCAGGGAAATGCAAATCAAAACTATATAATGAGGTATCACCTCACATCTCTTAGGATGTCCATTATCCTAAATAAATAAATAATTAAATGTAGATGAAGTTGTGGGGAGAAGAGAACGTTTGCACCCTGTTGATGGGAATGTAAATTGGTGCAGCCATTATGGAAAGCAGTATAGGTGTCCTTCAAAAAATTAAAAGAGAATTACTATGTGATCCAGCAATCCCACTTCTGGGTATGTATTCGAAGGAATTTAATTAAGGAAAGAAGCAGAAGGACACATATTACACGATACAACTATGTGAGTGTCTAATATAGTCAAACTCATAGAAGCAGAGAGTAAGATGGTGGTTGTCAGGGCCTAGAGGTAGGAAGAAACAGAGAAGTGCTAGTCAAAAGGTACAAAGTTTTGGTTATACAAGATGATTGTGTCCTAGATATTTATGACACAGCATGGTGCCTATAGTTAACAACACTTTATTAAATATTGAAAAGCTTGCTAAGAGGGTAGATCTTACGTTGTATTCTTATCATAAAAATTAAAATAATAAAAATAATAATGAAGATGGGGGAAACTTTTGGAGGTGATGTATATGTTTACGGTGTAGATTATAATGATTTCACAGCTGTATACTTATCTACAAACTCATCAAATTCTACTCATTAAATATGTACAGCTTTTTGTATGTCAATCACATCTCAACAAAATGGTTTAAAAAATTTTACTTGCATCTTCCAATTGAATCTCAAATGTAAACTTCTGTTCTTAGAAATATGAATTTCCTCCATTGTTTACTAAAAAGATAACTTAATTTGCTGTCAGTCTAAAAAATTGAGATTATCATCTTGGTTTTGACTAGAGACACAGTAATATTTTATATATAAAATTCTGTGTACATGCCCTAAGGATTTTTCTAATATTGTATAAGAATCAAATTCAAATATTCTCATTTCACTATAAATTGTTAAGAATTACAAATTTCTCAATTATATCATTATATCAGTACCATGTTTAGTTTTCTTCAATTTCTTTAAATTCAAATTTGAGGTATAAATATATATTTGTACATTTTTAAAGTTTTAAACCACAGTTAGACTAAATGTATCCATAATATCTAGATGAAATTCAAAATTTTAATTCAAAAATCCACATTTGGCATGTTTCATATAAATATCAAGATTCACAGTTGAATTTTTCAATAATTGTATGTGTTTGGTTTTATATGAAAAAAGAAGTATGTCACTTTCTTGTATCTTGTATACTTAATTTTTGTATGTGTGTGTTTCCTTCTTAAAGTCTGCCACAAACTGAATACACGACTGCAAATTTCAAGTCATGTTGCATTTCTTGCTTGCTGTAACTTTCCACATCATATTGTATTATTAAGGTATATTGAAATGAAAAATCCAACAGAAAAAAGTTGTTCCCTGGGTATCTCTCAGAATATTTTGTGTATTATATCTAGTATTTCTTTCTTACAAAATACTTTTGGGGTTTTTATCTTAAAATTCACATTGTGGTTTTTATTTTTATAACCAATTCCAATTTGGAACTAAGTAGAAATTTTCATTTTCTACACTTTTAGGAAAAGATATAAGAAAGAAAAACATCATCTAAGGATATGGAGGAAAAACTGAAATATGCCTTTATAAGGACAAATTAAAAACATATACATGGATACATATTTATACATATTATTTAATATATTTGATTATAGACTGATTTTATTAGACATTTTTTTCCAACTAAATATCAGCTACTGACTGCCTCACAATTATGACTTTCTTTAAACAATCCCCTTAATACTCTTAAACTAAGTTAACATTTATTAAATCAAACATTCTATAGACCTATTTTAAAATTCAGTTTTTTTCTCTGCCATGTATTATGCTCTGAAACTCATTCAATGATTTTTTTTAATTCAGGTGTATTTTATTCAGTCTTAGAATGTCTAATTGTTTTTTTAATAGTTTTTACTTCTCTGCTAAGTTTTTCTATGTTTTCATTCATCATAAGCATATTTTATCCCTATCTTTGTATTCCATTAGATATCCTTGTAATGAATCATTTTTTTATTCTTAAACTTGTTGAGATTGCTTCTGCCACTAATTAGATATTTCATAATACAATAATTGCCTACTTTTATTGAATGCTTAATATATATCAAACATATAGTACACTGTATCATATATACACATATACAGGCATACTGTGCCTTTTTAAAATTTTTTTGCACTTCATAGATATAGTGTGTATTTTTTTAAGATAAAGTTTGTGGTTATCATGCATTCAGCAAACCTATAGGCAAAATTTTTCCAAAATCATTTGCTCATTTTGTGTCTCTGTGTCACAATTTGGTAATTCTCACAATATTTCAAACTTTTTTATTTTTATTATATTTGTTATGGTCATCTACGATCAGTGATCTTTGGTAATGTTATTACAAAAAGATGAAGGCTCACTGAAGGCTCAGATGATGCTTAGCATATTTTAGCAATAAAGAATTTTTTAATTAAAATAGGTACAGTTGTTTTGGACATGATACTATTGCAGACTTAATAGACTACAGTATACTGTAAACATAAATTTTACACACATTGGAAAAAGAAAAAAATTATGACTTGCTTTATTGCAATATTAGCTTTATTGTGGTGATCTGGAGTTGAACCTGCAATATCTTTGAGGTATGTCTGTATAATACACTATAATATTATGAATACTACACTATAAATATAAAGTATTTATTATCCTATTTTCATGTATGACAGAATAGTATAGCATAGCCTTGAGAGCCAAATTCCTAAGTTTATATTTCAGTTTATCCACTGCATCCTCGATGACTGGGTACCAACTAGGGATTCATTTTCCTTCCAAAGGAAGAATCTTTTGCTGGAGGTTAGCTGTCATACTAAGAAATATATCTTATCATATCTTTTCATTTTTCATATTTCATAGGTGGAGCCATGGACTCAGGTTTGTCTAATGTAACATGCCAATTCCAGGTCCCAGTGTATGATTTCCTTATGCTCTCTTTCACTGACTGTAGACTTGATGGTGTCAAGGTCAACCTGAAACCACAAGATGGCAGAGGTACAACATGGCATCAGCTAACGACCTTCACTCCCATTTCAAGGAAGTCTTCTTATGGGACCTCCAGATCAGAAACATTTCCACTGGATTTGTTCTAAATAAAACCAAACCTTTATTTTATTATTTCTCTGAGATTTGAGACTTTCTTGCTACAGCAGTTAACCAATATTCATTAAAATGTGATCTTTTACAAATTATTTACCCTTGTGATGACAGTTTCATTATTTATTAAATATGCATACTGAGTGATTAAATAAACTAATGTAGAAGTATCATAGATTAGATTGTAGTGTCTGATAAGCACCATATGATTAATTGTTATAATAATTATTAGTAGTTAGATAAATTTATGTGGCGTGTACTTTTCTAATACCAATTATGCACACAGCAAAACTGGTCAATCAACTACCAGCTCCTTTGGATTCTCTTCAGTTTATAAACAATTATAAAACATGTTAAGTAAAGATTCAAACAATATGCTAGATGCAATCTGATCATTCCTTCACAAATCTGAATGTATAAAGTAAAATATAGTCAAATATCATAAATGAAAACCACTTCAAAGTCTTAAGCAGATTAATTCTTAATCAAAAGCATTATAAAGACTACCCAAAATACCATCCCACTCTTCTTGGTTTCAAGGAAATTTTGTGTTTAGTTAAAGAAATAATTCGTTTATACTAAGTGGCACAGTTACTGAAAAACTGCATCATGTTCTTGAGTGACTAGTCTATTATTTTATCAGTTTAAGCTTGTCTTTCAGTGTGAGTGAATCTAATAATTATATCAAACTAAAGCAAGTTACACCTGTTGAGGTAAATATTACACAGATTGACTGTGGAGCATCTCCCAAGCAGACTGTGGGAGGAGGAGACAGAATTACAGAATCCAAAGAGAAAAGGATGAGAGAAGAGGGTCTCATCCCAGCTTCTAAAGTGAACAATGTGATTCTTACTTCCAAGGCTCTGAGTCAGTCAGTCTTTAAGAGTAGGTCTGTGATAGATACATTTTTTTAAAGTTTACCTTCATTTAATGTCTTTATTTCCCTGTCATTACTCGAGGATAGTTTAGAAGAACATAGAATTCATGGTTCACAGTACTTTTCATTCCACGTTTGAGAGAGATTGTACTACTTCCTTCTGCCTCTATACTTTCAAACAGGAAATCCATAGCTATTCAAATTGATGTTTCTCTATAAGTAATGTATCATTTCCTTCTGGCTGTTTTCCAGAATTTTTTTTGTCTTTAGTTTTAAAAATTGAATTATGGTATGTCTGGGTAAGAATTTTTTTAGTTTTATCATTTTAGAGTTTGCTGGGTTTTTTCAATCAGTAGGTTATTTATTTTTCCAAATGTGGGATTTTCCAGCCATTATTTCTTCGCATCCTCTTAAATCCCCTTTCTTCTGTTCTCTATGGCTCTGATGATACACATAGTTGATCTTCTGCTATTACCTCATGGTTCCTAAAACTTTGTTCATATTTTTTTCAGTCCATATTTGTTCAGATTACGTGGATTATATTTATCTTTCCACTTATCTTTACTGATTCTATCCTGTGTCATTTCCAGTCTACTACTCAACCAATTGAGTGAAATTTTTGTTTTGTAATTTTTGTTCTATGATTTACATTTTTATGACATATTAATTTGCTGAGAGTTTTAGTTTGTTTCAGAAGAATCTTTAATTTATTTTTGTAATATTTTAAAGATGACTGATTTAAAACACTTGCCAAATACTTTCAATATATGATTCATCTTATTGTTGGTATCTGTTGTGATTTTTTCCCAGTTTCTTACTAAGATGAGTGATTTTTTTTTGATGATAGATTAAACTTTTGTCTATAATATCATTTACCTTGGATCTTATTTAAATATTTCTTTCAGCAGGAATGCACTCTGTTTAAGTATAACTTACATATCCTACCCTACTCTGGCATGCAGTGGTTCCGAAGATGTTTTCCTTTTTAGAGACTTTGCCAGGTTATTCTGAATTTCTTCAATTGTCAGCTGACTCTGGGAAATCCAGTGACCTCTATTGGTTTGTGAGGCTAGAAAGGAACTTTCCTCAGTCTGAGCTGCACACTGTGTCTAAGTGGTGATGCTAGGCAGAACAATGGCCCCTCAACGGTGTGGACATTGTAACCCCTGGAACTAGTGAATATGTTATATTACCTGGCAAAAGGACTTTGAAGATGTGACTAAGCTATGGGTCTTGAGATGAGAAGAATACCTTGGATGACCTGGGTGGGCCCATTGTAATCACAAGGATACTTATACAATTGAAAAGGGAGGCAAACAGTCAGAGCAGATATCCTAACAGACACAGAATTGGAGTCGTAACTTTGAAATGGAAGAAGTACCCTCAAGCAGAGAAATTCAGATGTCCTATAGAGCCTGAAAAAGGCAAAGAAATAATTCTTCCCTAGAGCCTCCAAAAGAAAGGTAGCCTTGCCCACACCTTGGTTTTTAAGATTTTTTACCTCCAAACAATAATAAATTTGGGTTGTTCTAAGCCACTGTATTTTGGTAATTTTTATAGCAGCAATGAATAATCAATACATTTTATTACATGGAAATGGGATGCTATTATTACAAACACCTAAAAATATGGAAGTGGCTTTGAAATTGGGTTATGGGTAGAGGCTGATAGAATTTTAAGAAACATGATAGAAAAAGCTTTTATTTCCTTAAAGAGACTGTTAGCAGAAATACGGATATTAACCACCGTACTAGTAAAGACTCGGTAAGAAGTATAGAACATGGTAGATAAAAGTTACATTTTTCTACAAAATATTTAAATCATCAAAAACAAACCTATCAGAGGAAATATGGACACTAAGGATTGCTGGTGAAAGCTCAGAAGTGAGAAGCATGGAAGAGAAAACATATCTTGTCAGAGAATACCTAAATCATCATAGAGAGACTGCTGGGCATTAAAGATGGGCATTAAAGAATGAGCTGGTGAAAAATCAGAAGGAAATGAGGAATATGTTATTGGAAAGGAGGAAAGTATATCTGTGTTATATAATGGTAGAAAACTTAGCTGATATGTATCAGGGTTACATGGAAAGCAGAACCTTTTTTTTTTTTTTTAAGTTATAGTCATTTTACAATGTTGTGTCAAATTTCAGTGTAGAGCATAATTTTTCAGTTATACATGAACATACATATATTCATTGTCACATTTATTTTTTGCTGTGGGCTACCACAAGATCTTGTATATATTTCCCTATACTGTACAGTATAATCTTGTTAATCTCTATCTGTTCGGCATATGCCTGTCAATATCTGCAAATTTTGAACTCCCAGCCTGTCCTTTCCCACCCCCCACCCCCTTGGCAACCACAAGTTTGTATTCTATGTCTATGAGTCTGTTTCTGTTTTGTATTTATGTCTTGTTTTGTTTTGTTTTGCTTAGATTCCACATATGAGTGATCTCATATGGTATTTTTCTTTCTCTTTCTCGCTTACTTCACTTAGAATGACATTCTCCAGGGACATCCATGTTACTGCAAATGGTGTTAAGTTATTGGTTTTTATGGCTGAATACTATTCCATTGTATAACTATACAACTTCTTTATTCAGTCTTCTGTTGATGGACATTTAGGCTTTTTCCATGTCTTGGCTATTGTAAATATTGCTGCTATGAACACTGGGGTGCAGGTGTGTTTCTGAAGTAGGGTTCCTTCTGGATATATGCTCAGGAGTGAGACTCCTGGGTCATATGGTAAGTCTATTCCTAGTGTTTTGAGGAATCTCCGTACTGTTTTCCACAGTGGCTGCACCAAATTGGAAAGCAGATTTTTAAGTGATAAACAAGGACATTTAGCTGAAGAAATTCCTAAGCAAAGTGTTATGCAGCCTGGTATCATCTTGCTGTTGTCGCTATAATGTGAAAGGAATGAAATAAACTGAGGAAGATCTGTTAACCAAAAAGGAACCAGGATTTGGTTATCTGGGGATCATCTCCACTCATCTTGATTTCAAAAATGTTAAAAGTAGAAGATTAATTAGAAGATTAAGGAAAGAATGTTTTGGAGACACCACTTGCCAGTCATGTGCTCCTTGAGAGGTACATAACAAGCTCCCATTTCCAGGGGGAGTTGCATCTCATCAATTATACAAACTCATCAATTACACGGTGTTTATCAATTGCATGTTACTCGATACACACTCTCTGAACCAAGCAGAAGTGCTTGGATTTATTTTACACTCCATGCGAGTGCTTCAAAAGGAACAAAAGGTTCTGTTGCACTGAAGGCTCTTTGAAAAGATTAGGCATGTCATTCACGGATTCCTCTCAAATAGAAGCTAGAAATAAAGATGAATTATCCAGAAAAGATCTGTGGATCAGCCTTCTGTCTAATTAAAGAATTCCTTGATACATACATGTGTGATCCATAATGTTCTTGCGAATGCTATAACAGCAGAAACACTGCCAGCATAGATGGAAAAGGGACAGAGACAAGACAAAATAAAGTTTAAGGCTGGCAAACACCCAAAATTCTACAGGCAAGCAACTGGCTGATAAAACTACTCAGTCGAAAACACATGCTACCTTTAATGCAAAAGAAAGATGACTGAGGCTGAACCAAGATGCATGAAGGCAGGGCTGTGAGCCAGAGAGTGTTCTTCCCAGGTCTTAAAACTTGATGGAGTTTGTCAGGTTAACTTTCAAAATGTCTAAGAACTGGTTTTCTTCTATTTTATCTCTTTTAAAATGGTTGTGTTTTCAACTATTACACCTGACCCACAATTTTATCTGGAGAGCAGTTAACTTGTGTTTTGAGTTCCATGGGTTCACAAATGGAGAGGAATTGTGTTTTAGGAAGGATTATAGTCAGATCTTTCCCTGTGTTTGATTTGGATTATGATATTTGGGACTTTGTGGTCGATAAAGTTTAGATGAGATTTCTGAAGGGACACTATTGTGGGTTTAGACTTATGTAAATGTTGGGATGGGGTAAATATATTTCATATGTTGAGAGCACACGAATATCTGGGACCAGTGGACAGACAATAATAGGGACAATATGCCCCTCAAGACATCCAGACCTTAATCCCTGGACCTGTGAATGTGTTATTTTACATGGCAAAAGGGACTTTTGGTTGTGACTAATGAAGAATTTTGAGTGTAGCACTGCCAGCACTTTTACTTTAAGATCTCTGACTTCCAGAAATATAAGAAAATAAATTTGTATGGTTTTAAGCAATTGAATTTGTAGTATTTTGTTCCAGCAGCAATAGGAAGCTATTACAGTGTGAGAGAAATATCTCAGGACTTGAGAGACAAGAAGCTTCTATGGTTAGACATTCGCTGTGTCAACTGGGAAAAAAAAATGCACAGTCTAGAAACTGAGAATCATGTTTTATTCAGTGGACTTACTGAGGACTTCAGCCTGGGATACAGCCTCTCAGATATCTCTGAGGGACAGTTCCAAGGAGATAAGGAGGGACCCAGGATATTTAGGACTTTTTGAAAAAATAAAACAATACAAAACAAAACCCAGGTAACTGGAACATCAAAAGATTACTGCTAATTAAAGAAAAATCAGACATCACAAGTTAATGAATTGAATACTTTTCTATATATGAGAAGATGCAAGAGTCTGAGCTTAATGAAATGATTTCTTTGATATGTATGTTAACTATCTATGGCCAGTATCCTGTTTGTCTCCATCCTGAATCCCCTCAGGGTGAACCACTGGAGAAGGGGGGCGATGGCTGCCATAGCGATGACTTGATGGCCTCTATATACTTTGTTTACTGGTATGGTAGGACATCCTTTGTCCATAGCTGTGATGGGCAGTCCCTCTTTCCCTACCCCACCCCATGCTATGGGACATGAAGAGCACTTCCCTGGTAGACTCTTGTGGTGTGATCCTTCCTATCAAATCTCCTTGGCCACCCTTGTGTCTCTGGGTGGAGCATGGAGATCTTAGTGCATGGGAAATAAGGGACACTCATTATGGTAGAATCCCTCTCATCAGTGCCACCCACTGACCCCATTATCTCATAGTCAGGTAGGGAAGTCTGAGACCAGCAAACACAGAGAATATGTCACCTGGTCACTTATTTTTAGCAGGGCCAATTGTGTCAGGCTCATCTGTCATCAGAGGAACTTCCATTTGATCCAGAGGTTAAGTGAGCTTATCTGCCTTTTGTTGCTAGGTTAGTAATTATAAAAGCTATGAGCCAGGATCTCCTCCTTTTGATGCATGAGAGGACATAAGACACTTTGTAGTTGTATTTTTCCCTCAGTTATGAGATGCCAACCCAGTTCATCTTCACACCGCCTCCCAGTTGTCCTTCAGGTTACCTTTGTATTAGTTCCAGGGTTTTAGTTGTACTTAGCAGAAAGGAGCAGGGAGAAATTTGTCTATTAATTTTGGGCTGAATCAGAAATCCCTGTATATTTTTATCCTTCCTAAAATTGTAGATTTTAATAAAGCATTTCAGACACTTAATTTAACATGCATATATTTAATTTATACATGAGATATATAGATATACTTTTAAACTATATGAATAGTCGAGTAGACAAAGGAAAGATATGGTAGATAGTATTTGAGCTCACAAAGATATGGGCAAATGTTAAGAGAAGCGCTTTCTCCCACATATTTGGAAATACTCACGTACCAGCAAATCACATTCCACAGCCTCTGATATATTACATTAGAAGTTCCACAATGTGAGTAATGACAACCTCAAAACCTGTTTTCTTTTCTCATCTCACTTACCTCAACAACTGAAGCATGACCTTTGTTAATAACAAAAATATATTTCAATTCAGTTTAAATATCAGCACTGCATCTTTATTCTGGTAGCCTTCTACCTGCATGAACACAGTCAAGCAATAAATATTACTCATTAAATATATTTATATTATGCATTCTTTTCTTAACAAGAGTGGTGAAACATGACATACAACAACTGTGAATTACTCTCAACATTTTTGTGTGTTTTCAGAAACATTATTGTGGAAAATTGGTTTTTATTTTCATGGATTTAAGTTATGATACTTTCAGTTTAAGAACATTGAAACACAGATTTAGTTTCCACATTTTCAAAGATCCTGTAAATCAGGAATTCATAACCAGGGTACCTGAATTTGAATAAATTTGAATTTGGATGTACATATTTATTTTCAGTTTCCTCTAACTGAAAACAATCTTTCCTTCAATTACACATGTAGGCAACAAACGCCAGTGATATTAGCAATATTTATGGCTTTATTATCATTAAAACCACAGGTAGTTTCATATCACATTTTACCTATTGGAGATCTAGAAATTTAGATTATACTGATCACCACCAAATTATATAGATATTAGACCTACAACTCAGTATTTTTCACTTAATGCATGACTCAAGACACATATGTATTCTGATATCAAAAATATTGTTTAAAATATTTGTATAACCACTTTTCAATGCAGTTGTTTTCTGTTGTATTCCTTTATATTTTATTTCATGAGTTTAAATCATTATTTGGAGAATGCCACAGACTTTACTGGCCTGCCAAAGAAATTTATGGAGCAAATGTATGAAGAACAGGTACTCCAAAGGATAATAAACATATTTTTTAAACATAAATTCAAAATCAACACCAATAAGAGGGGAAAAAAAAGATCAAAATCACAATATCAGAAGGAGAAAAGCTGATGAACAAGTGGGAACTTAGAAGAGGTGATTGAGCTGAATATAAAGCAAATAATGAATCAGTTGATAAAAGAAATTCCCCCAAAGATTCAGGAACTGGCAATGTTAACTGCTCCTGAAAATTAAGTGAATATGGGATTGAATAGAATTGGTTAAGCAATCTATTTAAGTAGAAGTTGGACCTCCGTATCTCTTCTGTCTCTCTGTGGACTGTTCATAAGCATGGGCCTGATAACTTATTTCAGAAAAAGGTAAAAGAAAGGGACACCAGAACAGTGGAATAAAGGGCTAACTGTAAGGCAAGAGTGAGGCATGATCACGCTGTAACTGACAAGAACAGATAAACGTTTATAGCCAGCAGCAATCACACTGCTCCAACAGCAGAGTTCCTGGGCTTGAACTGACAATCAAACTTACAAGAAAATATAGCACCACCAAAACCCTTAGTGATGAGAAAGATACAGAATACGCAGCACCCCAGCGTGCACAGCAGCAGCATGGTAGAATTCCTGGGCCTCCCAGACATGTTATCTGAGTGTTTCTATCACACTGAGCTGGGCCCCGTACGAGGACATAGCAGAGTGCCTGCCTTTGGAGGGAAAGCATTAATCAGCAGCAGATTTCCTTTGGCTTTTATACCCTGCTAGTTGTGCCCTCTCTCAAAAGTACAGAACAAGCTCCCATTCACAGATGGAGCTGCATCTCATCAATTGTCTATTACTCACCAATTGTAGATTATTTATCAATTGCATGTTCTTTAACAAACACTGTCTGTAACCAGACACAGGTGCTTGGATTGGTATATAACTCAGTAGAACCCTGATTTACCTTGTGTTTAGTGTACTTATACTAAATTAATGTTAATGTTGCTGGAGACAAAATAAGTCAAATCCTCAGGCATCACTGTAGCTAGAAGAAAGTCAGGCCAGCTGTTAAATCTTTAACTCAATACCAAATATTGAAAACTCTAGCCTTCATCTAAGAGATTTCTGGAAGATAGACCTATGCTTTACATGCTAAGGACTAGAAGGGTCTTTTGGAGTTGTCTGGAGAACATCAGGGAAAAGATCTAAAAATACCAACTTTCTTGATTTCAAAGACAGCATCACAACCAGAGAAGACAAGCTCCATCTATATGCATAAGTTACTCAATCAACATTTTTGTGATCAGTTATCAAATATAAGAAAAAGCCAAGAATCAGTAGGCATTTTACATAAAACTTCCAATGTGGAAACCAGAAATCAAATTCCTTAGATGCAAATTAAAGTATAAAAACTTTGGAAAGAAAAGTTTATAAAAATATGTTTATATTTATATTTAACGAAGGTAATTCTTTCTAAAATAATAATAAAATTTAATAACATAATAATATTCAGAAAATGTAAGTATTCTCAAAAATTAAAAGTGTAATAAAAGTTGACACAACATTGTAAAC
The DNA here is from genome assembly GCF_048564905.1 of Vicugna pacos. NCBI lineage: Eukaryota > Metazoa > Chordata > Mammalia > Artiodactyla > Camelidae > Vicugna > Vicugna pacos. The sequence continues at coordinate 23,750,335 of NC_133000.1, read as the reverse complement.
TGACTATAACTCAATAAAATAAAAGTAAAAGTAAAAGTATACTAGAAGTGCACAAATCCTTAATCCCATTTTGTTCTAAATAGCTAATTTATACTATTACACTATTTTATTCCATTCAATCATCTTATTATAGAAAATACTTATGATTTATAAGTTATAACCAGTTATTTTAGAAAACTATTTCTCATTTCGTGGCAAAGCCTGAATATTTGTCTCTTCCATACATTTGCCTCCACCTTCTAATTATGTTCTGCAAACAACAAAATAATAGGATTCTTATCTGCAAGAGAGATCTTCAAATGAAAGTAGTCTTAAACTCCATTTCCCTAAATAATTTCTCCTCCAAAACAAACAACTTCAGTGCCATTAAAGATTTTCATTTTTAGGAGCAATGTTAATCTGACTTTTGAGCTGTTTACTTACATGTTTGTTTTTTCACAATCTGCTTTGTCTAATACAGAACACAAACATATTTCTAAAGATAGTTTATCCTGAAGTGAGCAAACTTTCTGCAAAAAGTTGCATAGTAAATATTCTAAGGTTTACTGGCTACATATGGCTTCTGTGATTTTTTTTTGTTTGTTTTTATGTTGTATTTTTAAATAATCAATTAAAATATTTGTTATGACTGAAAGGCTGTATACAAAAACAAGCCACCAGCTGGATTTGACCGTCAGGCAATAGTTGGCCGAACTCTGATCTGTTCCACCAAAGGAGGCTTTCCTAGTTAAAAACAAGATCATCAAAGAACTGTAATCATAATATTGTATATACCTGTTGAGTGAGGACACCAGAAACCCTGAATTGTATTGAGTTTATGGACAACTGAAATCTCACTATCTTTCCCACATTAACTGATCATAAATCTATTTATCTATCAAAATGGGATAGATAAAATTGTTTATTTCCTTTACTCCTTGTCTTTTTTAGTTAAGACCAGGTGTTGGTTAACTTTTTTTTTTAACTTGTATAGAGCCATATGGTGAGTATTTTGTGCTTTGTGAGTTTAAACATTTCAGTTGTACTCAGTGCTGTCTTTGTCATAGGAAAGCAGTCATAGGCAGAACATAAATAAATGGACATGACTGTGTTGCAATAAAACTTTATATAAAGAACCCTATTTCCAACTGTCATTAATGGCTAAAAAGATCATTTTACTTACTGATGCTATTGCTAATGGATTAACTATTTCCCCCAGTTTCTGATAACCTGAAAAGCATATGTATTTTCTGTCAAAGTGAAAACAATATGACAAATAGGAGATTCAATGACAATTTAAAAAGTATATATCACTTCCTTAAACTGGAATTCAAATATATCCATGTAGATGGGAATCTTTTGTCATGGGAGTTTCCAATCCTTATCATTTATTCATATATCTATATAAATGTATTTACATGTATTTATTTATGATACATACTATATGTATGCATGTATATATTTTTACATATATAAATTTATTTGGAAAATAAAGGCTTTCCTGCTAAATTAAAAGGGTTCAAGCCATTTCTCTAGTCCGTTTTATTCTAAAATGGTTTTAGATGTTGCATCTCAAATACGTTATGAAATCAATGCTCTTTATGCTATTACAACTCCTCATATATTTTATAAATAAATTTATATATACTCCAACGAACAATTAAGTTTGTAGTAGCAAAGATTTTTAGCTTACATTTTTAATAATACATACTGCATTATATAATATAACATAATTCCTCTAAAGTCACTTTCTCCCATCCACTTTTCTTCACACACTGATGAAGAAATGCTCTAACATTTATATCTCTGTAAAAAAACTCTCCTAATTCAATCTATGTGTCTGTACTTGCCCCCCTGTATTTATTTCATCCAATTTTGAAACAAAAAAAGCTTAAAACAATGATCTGACTAAATAAAAATGTGTAGAAAAAAGCAAGATAAAGGAAAAAACCATAGTCTTTATAGTCGGATGAGGAATTGTGTTGACATAAAAAAGTAAACTCATAATACTTGTCCTCCCATATTATGTTAAAAAATTTAATTGTCTGGTAGAAATTAATGGTGATACCATACTATTTTAACTTTCTCATAGCCAAACCAGTATCAGAGTAAATTCAAATGTGTTCCTTTCATCTTCTAAAGGAAATGCTTCATTTCCTTTACAAGATGAACATATAAATATAATAATTTACTAAACCATCAACATTCACTTTATTCACATTTTATTGCATTTGAGAGAGTATGTTAGCTAATTGCAAGAATAAAGCAAGGTCATTACTTAAAATAGTGTAGAATTCAGACATCTTCCCCCTCTTGATTTACCTCTTCTCCACTATCTAGCTGGATGTAATATGGAGTTGAGTTTCCTGATGAAATTAGTTTAAGCTAGACTAAGCCCCTATCAGCCTTTATTATCTGATAATGAGTTTCTTTATCTGCAAAATATCATCTAGAAAGAATGCGGAATTTTGAAAATCAAACATGCTTTTTTTACAGTTAGATAATTATTATGATTAAAGTCTGAATATTGGATTGACTTTAGTAAGTGAGATTAATATTTTATATTATCTAAAAGAATCTAGAATTATACTATCTAATATGGTAACCAAGAGTTTCGTGTGGTAGTTTGAATTAAATTCATTAAACCTGAATCAATTAAAAGTTGAGTTATTTGAATCACTAGTTTAAAGGATAATTTCTGCTCAGTTAGTTTCTTGAAAAAAAATAAGGCAAATTCATCCATTAAAAAAAGACTAAATAACATTGACATTACACATGTAATATACCATATATATGTATTTATTGTGTGTAAAGTGCATATAACATGACATTATATATGTAATATCAGAGTTTTTATAAATATACAATATATATAATGCTAAGTTTTGAGAGAAGTATAAAATCCACAAAGGGAATTCAGACAAGGAAAGATCACTTTTAAATAAAGAAATAAATGAGATAATATTTCATGGTGTAGCCAACATTTGAACAAGACTTTGAAAGAGTAACAAAATTTCCCCTAATAAGGGTGGAAAGTGACAGCATTAGGGGGAAAATGAGAGTAAAATTGGGGAATGTGAACACAAGGTGTGCAAGAACAAACTAGCTAGAAACTTGAGTATGAAAACTTACGGCAATAACTGGGAAAACAAGAATGTTTTTCCTGCTGGGACTGATAAAAATATTCACAAAAAGATGGAGAGTGTCAAAGCAAATTTTGCACCAGATAGACTTAAACAGACAAGGAAGACTTTATTCAAGCTATTGCAATAGGGGAGAGAGATTAAACTCAACTAAGCATTAGGATGAAATAGTGGAGAAAATACTAAAGGCCTTTGGGGGAAGGTTAATCAATGGGATATATAAATAACATTGGGTTACTTCAGAGCTTGCAAATGTGTTTTCTCTGTGATTGGACTCTGTGTCTGATAATTGTTGCCCATCAAAAGTAAACTCTTACCTCCCCACAGGAATTGGGAGATAGTGGTCCTTGCTCCTTGGAAATTATCAGAGAGATGGCTTCCAAGTCCCTGAACAACATATTTCCTGGGTTGTAAAATTGGCAAGTAACTGGGAGAAGATTTTCATACATTTCAAAGAGGTAGAGAAAGAATTCACAATTGCACATTTTCTAAGTAAACACTCTAAGAAAAATGAAGTCAGGTGCCTATAGTCGGGAAGAAACCTGTCTAAAGTTTAAACTGAGTGGAATGTTAAAGCAATCTTGGTCAGTAGGAAACTCACAATTTGGAATAGTCTGAATCTTCTCAAGAGTATGAGAGGTAAAGGATTTCAAAGTCTTAGAAGTTTTCTTGAAAAGAGTCCCCCCAGCAGAGGAACATCATATAAAATCAAACATAAGTGAATCAAATACCCTAGAGTGTTAGGCAAAGAATCTTTGGGCATCATTTTATCTAATTTTCATTCTTTATATGGTCAAACTACATTTTTAAGCTTAAATAGTTTACTTAAAGTTACAATTACAGTAATAGCTGAGTGGGAATCAAAACTTAAATCCCCTGTGGTTAACCTAGCAGGGCAAAGGAACCAAAATAGATAGCTTGAACTTGCCATTAGCCATCATCATGTTTCTATTTTTATAATGAGAGAGGACATGAAGAAAATAAGTAATGTCTTATACCATGTAATCCAAATAGGGGTGGAGAAAAAAGGGGGAATTAGATACTAATAAACATATTTAGGACTATGTCAGCATGAAGTTTATAACATAATCTAGTCTTTATTACCACATCACATGCTATGTGAAACGCCTCATCCTTTTATTGTTTTTAATTTGCCCTCATAGTAAAACAGAGCAGGGAATCCACATAGTTCCCCTGTATGTCAGATATTTAGGCTATTAATTATGTTATTAGGGATTTTTTTTCCTATTGGAGGAGCACTGCATCTATAGAGTTCCTCCTCTGAGTTTTCTTTCAAATGGACATAAAAATTGTAAATCATACGCAGCTGGATTTCAACCACTGCTGTTAACTGATAAGTTTTGTGGATCAAAGAAGCCTTAGACCACAGGCTTCAGTAGCAAAGACAGAAAAATAACTGAAACTCCTCTTTATACAAGGTCCAGGTGATTCCTCCTGCCTATCAGGATTGTTTTTTGTTTGGACCGCAACTTGGTCAGTTTGCTTTAATCTGCATCATCAAGACACAGCAAAAAGCTGGCAAAACACCATCTGGGTCAGATCAAAGGCAACGCTGGGCTGAGTGTCATCAGCATACTGATGGACTAATGCCGCCAAGTGTCCTTCTGCTAGTACAAAACAAAATGTCACATTGACTGATCTTTCTTCGCTAGCCTTTCAAACCTTATGGAGACTTCCAATAAGTAGACATTCATAACAGGTGCTTAGCACATCAGGTGAGGACATTAAACACTGGGATACAGACTTTTATGACAAGAATTCCTTCCTGTTTTCTGCTTTATGTCTTTTCTTTCGTTTAAGATAATTTTTTCCTTCTTTGAATACTTGTAAAAACAGATATATGCACACATGATACATACATATATATAATATATCTCTATCTTTCCATCTATAAATAATGTAGTAGCTGAAGGTGATTCAAAGGATCCAGTTACATCAATTAAGACCTTTCTTAGCACAGATTAATATCTTCAGTTTACCCATTGTATCACATGATGGCTGAAAAATAAATCAGCAACGAGACAGACACATAGATTTTAGAAATGTAGGAAATACAGGAAAATCTCTTGTTGAGCAAAAGCTTTATTTAAAAATTCAGCATGTCACAGGTTTCTTAATCCTAACTAAAACTTATTAATAATATTCTGGAGTGCATGCCAATGGACGATTCTAAGTTTTGAAAATGCATAAAATGTGTCATGTGTTTCTTCCAGGCAGTAGTTTTTATGAATTTGCTTCTCCAGTCTGTCAACACCACTATCTCTTTTAAAGTGAATCATTATATCTATCTACTTGCACACAGGTGCAAAAACACCCATGTCCATATATATATATATATATATGTATATATATATATATATATATATATATACACATGTACATAAATGTATAGCATGAGAGTTTGTGAGAGAGAGAATCAACTGAACTAAAATGAAATTTGCTGGTCTCAATTTGAGTATAGAATATGAAGGTATCAGAATTTTTGCATCATTAATGATGGTCAAATACACAGTTAACTCAACATACATTAACATCCATTTTACATAAATTGCATGTATTTAACATATCAACATGCATTTTCTATCAATCCTTAATGTAATTGAAGCGTTTTCAAAGAGAATTTCTTTATTCACCTCCACATCTACTTGAAAATCTCCCATAGAAGTCCAAAGCCGATTATAATATTGCAGAAGCTGGTTAAATGGCTACCATTTGCAGACTCCTGATAAACATTGTCATCAGTATGAGGGTATGTTGTTTCCTTTTCACTTTCTGTTATATTTCTCAGGCTCTCAGAAAATGTCATTTCCATGCAAATTACCCTTCCACAATATTCATTGAACCTTTTTTGTTGAGACTCTACCTGCCTTTCAATCCTCTCCATTATCTATGAGAAATCTTGGAAGGGTCAAAACATCAAAACAATGTACTTGGTTTTCATATAAAATATGAAAAAGCAAGAATATTTTTTAAATTGTATTTTTCTGTATAGTGAGAATGTTACAGAGGCAAAATACTGAAATAGAATATAGCCTTATATGTTAAATAGAATAATTAAAATAAGAACTGGGTACAAATTAATCAATTTTTATTACCACTTCCATATAGCACGTTCTTCATCATCATCTTCTGAACCTGTACTTCCAAGAAAGAACCTATTTATATCTTAGTGAAAACTCCAGCAGGTACCAATTGTTCCATTTGTTGTCATTTCTGCCTCCTTTGCTGCAGAGAACATATCCTGTTGAATTGATAGTAACCCTCAACAATGGAAATAAAAGCATAATACTTCACATTGATAATACCCAGGTAATATTTTGTTACTATCATATAATTGTCATCTCTAAATCAACTTTTCCCAACCATTTTTGACTCATGAACACTTTTCACAAAAACGTTTAATTACATAAACCACGTGAGTAAATTTAATCACTTGGGTAATATGACAAAAAAGTCTTTATGAGTATAAAGATAATTTTAGCAGCATATTATCAATGGCTATTATAAATTTTTTAAACATTGTACTTAATTATTGTGATCACGCAAGACATTTTATTTTTGTTTTAACCCATTTAACAAGTGATGCACCTGAACTAACTTTAATTATGTGAGAATATATCTGATCTGCAGATATAACATATTCCATTTGGAAGTGACTGTTTGAAAGTTGTGGTGTCAGGTATATAAAAATAAACTGAATTCAGCACCTACTTTTTCTAATGCCTGAACACTATGTTTTTAGCAAGTTCACTGCATTATTTTATAATTTCTATGTTTTCTATTAAAATTTGAGAAAAGTTAAGAGTCATTTAGGCTTGTATTTATTAACCTTGCCCTGCAAATAGCATACAGTAGATAAATATACTCTTAATTCTCAAAGAACAAAATATTCAACTGGAAAGGTCATCACTATATTTTATATTTTTAATATTTGTTTTGCTGGCAAAATTACTTTTAAGTATTAAAATTACTTTTAATAAGTATTTTTTAAGTTTCATCAAATAATTGTAAGTCTTAGAATGAGCAAAAATCACCTTGAGGAAAATTTGGAGAAATATCAGTATTTTATGTTGTTAATTTGCATTTTAATACCAGTGTTCTTTTTGCTTTCTCTAGTGACCAATGGTGCATTAAAAAAATAAAATGCACTTGCAGACTGATACTTTGTTACTACTTCATGAGGACATTTGTTTTCTCTCTGTTAACTGCTCATTTCTTCTTTAAGACACTCTAATGCCCATAAAAAGTTTCATTTTAATGGGAATGCATTTTAATTATTATTTTGTCAATTAAAAATAGCATTTATTTTTATCTATATTTATTTTCTAATATGACTTCATGGAACTACTGTTAATCAAATCCAAACTCATTCTGCTTACTGCACGACAGGCCAATAAATTGGGAAACTAGGTACTGGGGCAAGGAATAGAGACTTTATTCAGAGAGCTGGCAGACCTAGAAGATGGAGGACTGATGTCCTGGAGAACCATCTTCCCCAAGTCAAAATTCAGGTTGTTTTTATACTGAAAGGGGGTGGGAGGGTGTGTGTGATTAGTTCTTGCAAACCTCTTGGTGTCGGAACCCTTTGTTCTCGCGAAACAAATGTTTATTCACCGCTCTGCAACTTTTTATCTGCATGTGGATGGAATACCCTTGAAAGTCAGAGTCTTGAGAATGGGCTATCCAATGTATTTCAGGTTATAGGCACATTCTTTTACAAAAGGCACAGAACCAGTGTGACTAAGCGCAGGAAACAGAGCACAGGGTTAGAGCTAAAGGAATAGATTTTATGGAGTCATTTGTTCTTCTCTGTTACACCACTTCAAAACTGCATGTGGGATATCAAACTACAGAGAATTGTTAGGATATCTTTCAGTAGGATAGGAGAAATGTAAACAGTAAAAGAACCACGTACTGTAATGATAAACAAGTGTGAGGGACATGGAATTATGAGATTAGTTAATCAGAAGAAATATAGTTTTCTTAGGCAGTGGATTAGGCATAGAGCACATCTTCCTTGGATTAGAAAGACTATTATCTGTCTCAATCCTGGGTGACTTCCTGGAGTGTAGTTTCTGTCTCCACTATTAGCAAACCTGCTTCCCAGCACCTCAAGGCTTTGAAGCAATCCTGGGTGAATTATGAATCATGTCATCCTGTTTTCCAGGCCTGGATAAATCACTGGATTATACAGTTCTCTTATCTATGTGTGGAAAAAGAAAAGTAGTGTAATTATTGAAGCATTATTTATAATAATAAGGAAGTAATATATATATTTAAAATAATAGTATGTTTAAAAGGGATTAAAATCAGCTTTACTTTGTTCAAAAATACCTAGATGGAACAAATATTTATTATTTTGTATCAAGGACGGTTTTAAGATTTCAGCACTCCGAAGCCAGCTCAGAGTAGGTGGTGAAGATGCATTGCCTGTTTCCAAAATCTAACAGGCAAGTCTATCAGATCTCTGTTCCAACTCTTTGACTCATTTAGACAGGTTTTACCCTCATCTGACATGAATCAGATGATAAATCATCACAGCAAGCAACCTCAATTTGTATCAAAGGAAGACAATCACAGAAATCACAAAGAAAACAAAATTGTCACAAAATTACCAAGAAAACTCTCTATCTTGCTATCTTGAAGTCCAACATTTCTTTAAAAGACTTCTATAAAGACACACTATCTGGCTTCTTCTCATCCGTTTTGTTTATGTCTCTCATGTACTGCTTACACATACTTTGACACATCATGCTTTTTTTCTAACATAACATTCAGATGTTCTCAATCATGTCCAAGTGTACCAATTGTATCTTTATATAACCTCTATCTGTAATACATATATGATCATCACAACACATCTTTTCTTACTAGAATTGTACAGGATTCTGTTATGATAACTTCCGCGTAGTTCACACTTGGTGTATAGAGTGCCCCCTTTCACTAGTGAAAAGGAATGACAACTATTATATAGAGCTACTATTTTAGTGGAGTAATAATGAAATAATTAGAGCCCAAATTCTGAAGCAAACTCAGTCTGGCAAACAATAGAACAGAAAAGACTAAAAAAGTATTTCTCCAAATACAGCTCTTGGATCACCTGCATCAACATTATAAGAGTAAACTTTTAAAAACATTTGTTTTGGATCTCATCACCACCTTAATTAATCTGAATTTTAGGGGGCGGGTCTCAGCCTATTGACAAGATTCTCAGATTACAATACACATTGAAGTATGAGAAACATTACAGGAAGGATTGCAAAATAAGGTAGACATGATGAATAAATAGAAAATTCTGTAACAGCATATTTATGGTTAGACTTAAAATTTATGAAAATAAAAAAGAAGCAAAAAGGAGGGTGATTTTTGTATAAACGACCTGCAGTTTCTGTGGATTAAAGATGGAGATTTCATTAACCTTTGAGAAGAGAATTATTTTAAGTTTGATTGTTTTAGGAAAATGCCTAAATGGACTTAATAGACAGCCAAATGTAGCTCAAAATTTGAGTTTTCTTGGTAAATTGTGAAAACACTATTAACCAGAGTAAAGATGGTGTGTGTATTCCATTGGAATTTACCATTTTAATATCATTGATACATCCTTCTTTAACTCTTCATTAAAACTATTTTTTTGAAGTAGGGTGTGTATAATATTAATATTGTCATACCAGTTTTTCTAAGAACAAATAATTTCACCATATTTATTTTGTCATCTTTTTACTTACAACATATTTGTGTTTTTAGGTGTAAAGATTTCTTCTTTTGAAGACCATTGAGTTTTAACAATATCTCTCTTTCCATTACGGTGTTTAACACACAATCTTTCCTCAGTATTTGTGGAGAATTGGCTCCAGGGGCCCCTACAGATACCAAAATCTGAGAATCCTCAAGTCCCTTATATAAAATGGTGCAGTAAAATGAAGAGAATCAGCCCTCTGTAGCCTTGGGTTTGAATATGCAGATTCAAGCAACAATGGATTGAAATTCCATCCGTGTTTGGTTGAATCCATGGATGTGAAACCCACAGATAGACAGCTAATTGTAATTTCATTTAACACATCTGTAGAAACATCCGAGTTTGGTGTTTGTTTTATATCGTTCCTGTCTACTCTTTGTTTCTCACCTCCTTCTTTCATTTCGATGAGCCAAGCATTTGTTTCATTTCCAATTTTTCCTCCGTTGATTTAGTTATGCTCAATTGTGTCGCTTTTAGTGTTTTCTCAATATTGCAAGATACATCTCAAACTTAGCATGGTTATCTTCAAAAATATTCTACCACCTCACACATAAAACTACAAGAATTTTACAGAAATATGTTCCCAGTTATTCCTGACTTCCATTGTGATCTTGTCAACTATTTTATTTTCACATATGCTGTGAAACCACACTATACTGTTACTATTTTTACTTGGTAAAATGGATAATCTTTTACAGGGATTTAGCATATCCATATTAAAAAGTCTTTTATATTTACTGACAGACTACACTTTCTGGTGCTCTTCATCCCTAGAGTTTTATCTCTGGTATAATTTCCCTTCAGCCCAAAAATCATCTTTGAAAATTTCTTGGGTACATGCTGGTCAACTGACAATGCATCTTCCAGCATCAAATCTGTCTGAAAAAGACATGATGTCTATTAATTAAAACATTAATCATCCACAAAACTTACATTTAAGTTAACATGTGTTCTTATCTCATTGTCAAAAATGACTTAGATAAGTATAATGATATCTTTAAGATATCAACTACAATAGAATGCATTTAAATTAAGTGTTTCACTGAGCACATTTATAAATATACATTTTTGAAAAATAATATGATGCTAAAATTTTTTTAGTAATTTTATTCACTAAGAATGAAATAGAATAACTAGATGCTGTACACCAGAAATTAATACAACATTGTAAATTGACTATATGTAAGTAAGTAAATAAATAAATAAATAAATAAATACCTTGTCTTATTCTAAAACCTACAGTATCATACAGAATTGTAAGAGATAGAAGTATTGTATTCTGATAGAAAATATTAAAGAGATTATGTGAATTGCAGCTTCTTTTTTGACATAAATTAACTTTTGAATAATGACATGTGAATATGTTTAAAATATTTTATATATCAAAACATAAAGATGACTAAAAAAATCACTCCTAAATTAAAAATATGTAAAGTGGCTTGAGTATTTACTTGGTAAAAATAAATTTCCACATGTTAAAATCACTGATAAGTCATCACAACATATACTGACATGTTTTATTTACATATTATAGAAGGAAGACATTTGAGTAAATTAGGAGTATTGCTTTAAAAGAATGATGCATTATTTCATTTTGTTTCTTAACCTCTAAAATGCAGAATATTGCTTTTGGGAATTCATAATGTTTTATGTATAATGTTGATATACATCAATAATTTTAGCAGCAAATGCATTTTATGCTAAGCTGATTGCAAAGTATTATTTACCTTACTAGAACATTAAAAATAAATAAATAAAAATTCCTCAGAAGAAGCTTTTAGGAAAAAAACCTACAAGTGCTAAAAATCATTCAAGGTACGGTAATCATTTCAACATAATGAGCAAAGTAAACTATCATTAAAAAAATGAATTCAGCACTGAAAATACCTGGAAATGAGAGAAAATATAGAATAATTCACACATGGAAAGCTGCTCATCAGAAAGGGAAAAGAAGGCTAAATTATAAGCAAAAGTGTCATTAAAGCAAAATTGTAAAACATGGCATATTTATTCATTTTTTTTCCAGGTTGGAAATCAACTCTGTCTTCAAAAAAAAAAAAAAAGTATACATTTTGGTTATAAATGAATGATTGTCCAGAAATAAGAAAGGAATTGCAAAAGAGAATTATCATTTTTTAAGCTTCCACTATAGATAAAATTCTGTGCTGTCTATGTTAAATACAATCTGAGTCTGTTAAAAGAATATTTCAAAAAGAAGGAAGGGAGGAGGAAAAGAAAGAAAGGAAGAAAAAGTTGGGGGGGGGAGAAAAGAAAGGATAGGAAAGAGAACAGAAGAGAAGGAAGAAAGCAAAAATGAAAGAGAGAAAACCAAAATCACAAAATGCCAACTTGCTTATCCAGTATTCATGACCAAATACAGAACCTGCTTCTTGATTTCAGTTTTATGTAATCTCATCTTTCTGAATAACTTGCAAATTGTTTATTATTTCAATAGAATCATCATTTACATCCCATTTTGTAACCGTATATGTTGGCTTAGTTTATTTGAATTCTCCTTTAAATATGAGAAAAATAAAGCTATTCAAAACACACTTTTGTGCATTAACCAGTGTTTTAAAAATATTCACTTTGTTCTAATTTTTAATAAGCAGTGAAGATAAATTCAACAATTCTAAGTGTCAAGAATACTGTAAAACGCCAAGCCATCATTTTACACAATACAAGGAGAATCTTATCTTTGTAAAGAACATAGTATGTCAAATATACATGGCATTGACATATTTATAGTACATTCAAGACCCTAGGTTTAATTTAAAATTCATCTACAACTGATTTTCTTAGTATTTATTTCATATATTCATGTATATGCACATACACATATACATATACAGAACTACTTACAAAAATTTCCCCTTTGGTTACTTGTTACTTAAAGATTCTGGGTATTTTGCCTTTTTTCCCTCAATATTTGATGCATATTATTTAATATTAGACTATACTAACATCAACCAAAGCATGACTTGTGTTTGAACTATCAACAGAGGAACATTAATATTGAAAACTTTCAGAATCGTTCAAAGGGATTGACTCTAAGATAAGGAACTTTCAAAGATATCCTACATACCTTGCAGCATGAATTCTCTTGTAATCCTCTAAAAATATCCCTATAGGCTGCAGCCCAATTACATATCATATATAATTCAATAGAAGGAACATTCTGAATATTCCCCAAACCTTTGGAAATAGATACAGAAGGCAGAATCCAAGCCATAAGCAATCTCACAATCAATTGTAGGAAATAAAAATACGAACAGCAATAACAACAAAATGATGGAATACAATGAAGTGCGACATATAACGGGCATAGGAGAGGGAAGAATTATGAACTTCATGATTCGAGAAACTTTTTATTTAGAATTCAATTTGCACAGGATAGATCAAGTTTTCGCATTGCTTGAAGATGTTTCTAACAATCCTGTCCTCTGCTATTGATCTATTAGCCAGGAACTTCCCAGAAATTCCAAAGCTTTGAAGGGCCGGTCAGTGAATTAATACTTCTTTGTTTATTTGTTTTTACTGCATTAAGGATGATAGCCTATCATATGGAATTATAGGTTCTCCATTTCTAAATAATATATCAGTGATTTCACCAATATTGTTCTTACAGGCAGAAAAATTATGTGCTAAGAAACCTGTGTACCTTTCCTTTTCACTTTTGGACAAGATGGAGTAACAGAAACTAGATTTACTTTCCCACTGGAAGCAATCACAAAGCAGAGAAAATATATGCAACAACGGTTTACAAGACACTGGACATGTGGGAATGGAAGACAGTGACCCCTGAAATATGGAAAACCAAGAAGCTGAACTGTATTCATGTCAGCTTGCTACTTTGAGTTTCCAGGCTGCCGTACAGGGAGGTGCAGGGAGCAGGGACCCCTGCACAGCCAGGCAGATGCCCGAGGTGAGGAGTACAGTTGTGATTCAGGGCAGACCTGTGGAGCTGAGAGACAGCTCAGGATGAATGTTGCTACACCAAAGTTGATGGCAAAAGAGACAAGTTACATGACCTTGAACATTCTTTTTATTATTTCGGTACATTGTTACTTTGGACAATGAGAAAAAGCTACCTTGTAGGAAACTTATTTTTTGATACTTCTGCTTGGAACAGATGAGTGGTTGGACTAGAAGACTTTATGAATTCCAGGTGACATAATGGTCCACTTGAGTCTAGTGATTACCAATTTAAAGTTATGCAAGTCAGCATAGTTGCATGTATTTATTTATTTAAAATACAGAGTTGCATGTATTTATTCAGATGCCGAATGCAGGCAAAGAGTATGTAGAAAATACTAGCATAGCCAAGGGAGTACTAAGAATTCAGAACTAGGAAAGGGAGTGAAAGATGTAAGCAGTCCGCCCCTGCCTTCCGCTTCCTTTCAAACACCAATATCTTAAATGACATGTAGACATACTAGCTTTTATTTTATCTCTTTCTGGTGACTATTTGCACCCTTCATTTCACTGAAACTGCTGCTCAAATGGCCATCAATGGCTTTTTTGTTGTTGTACTTAGACATAATGCTTGAGAGTCATTTGACACAGCTAGGCATTTCCTCAGTTTCTTCTCTGGATTCCACAACAACAGTCTTTTCACCTATCCTAAATCCTCAGACCCTGACCTCTTAATATCTTTTGACTTTAAACTCTCTCTTTAGATTATAGCTACATATTTGCAAAGGTATGATTGTGAAGAGTGTGAGTAAACTTTCTGTGATAATCTGGGCATCTCTTATCTTGATTTTGGTGATTACACACTCACTTGTGAGAGCTGTGGAATTTTATACTTTCAATGTATATCTCAATAAAGTTCAAAAGTAAGAAGGGGAAGAAAACATAACTTAATTTTTTTGACTCAGTGACAGATTTTATTTGTGTATATGTGGATTCATGTGCATATTTCTGTACTGTTTGAATAACATTAACGTTCAAAGGAAAAGTATGATTTGCTACTATTTTTTGAGTTCATTTTTAAAGTTTTATTTCTAGCAAATGTTTTATTTTAATATTTAAATTCATGATATGTAATTGATCATACTTATCTTTTTTATAATGTCTTTTAATTGTATTTAATTCAATAATTAATGTTAAATGCCACTTTTCATTTGGTGTGTTTCATTCTTTTTTTTTCTTAATGAATTCTCCCATATTTATTTTCCAAATAACACATTATTCTTGTTTTTTGTTTGTTTGTTTGTTTCTTAGTTTGTGCTTTCTTTACTGTTGAATGTAATTTTGAGTAACCAATTAGACTGACGCTGATGCAACTGTGAACCAGAAAGAGTAAAGTTTTAATACTCAGGCTTCCTAATAGTGCATAGATATAACTCTCCAAATCCCTCCCAGTGCCCTAGACTGGTTTGGGAACTGAACATGTTAACAATAAGGCAGCTCCAATTCTTCATGTGGATGGACTTTATCCAGCTGAAGGCATGTGCTACCACCAGATGTAGCAGGTGGGAGCGGATGATGGCCTATGGAGGGAGAACAAAGCTTCCACCCTCTTTCCTCCCTGGATTGATCACAGTTGCCATCATGCAACTAGAAACTTGCTTTTCCTTAGTTTGTTGAAAGGAATACATAATTACAGATGTTAAAACTGAGTTGGGTTGTATCCTTCTATGCCTGTTCTTCAACAGTATCCACCCAGGTTGTTGTTTTGACCTTGAGGCGTGATGCCTCAGAATAAAACACTTATACCTGTAAAATACCCTACATTTGAAAATATAAGAAAGTGCGTCCAAGTGAGTTGATAACAACATCCTATGGATGTGATCGAAACCAAATCAGACAAGTATCATACTGGAAATTCTGAAAATCAAACAAAATTCTGGAATTTTGAAAGATGAATTACAAAATTACTATACACTACCATTTGTGGATTTTAAAAAAGGATGAGAAAAAATTCAACCTCTGGCTTTTGAAAAGATGAATAAGAAAAAATGCAATGATGTGCTGATAATTTTAGACAGCATCACACCACTCCCTTTCCTCTTTTTTTTCCTGCATCCATATACATTCAATGTCACAAACTAATCAATTACACAGCACATATGCATCTTTCTCAGTAAGCCAGCTAACTGAGAAAGATATTACCACACTCAAGTTTTGATAATCATTGTGTAATTAAAGTTCCAATGCATGCTCAAACGTGCCTATCTCAACTTTGTTTTAACCTATGATCCATTTTGGTAAACATCAAACTCTTATGTTCTCCATTAATGTCATTTGAGTTTCAAAATAAATTAGGCATTGTCACCAAGAGCATGTCAAATCAATGATAATATTAGAGAAAAAAAATTATAATTTGAAACTTAAGATCATTGTGTGCTTAAGGTCTGACTATTTGTCATGAAGTTCACTGTCCTAGGAAGTGAAGAAGTTTAAACCCAAAATAGGTCATTCTCAATGTCAAGTCTGTTTTACCCTTTAGCTTCCAAGCCAAATTTTTACTGTAAAATTTGTTTTGACTTTTTACCCCTAAATTGACCGGCAAAAGATATTAGTCCTTGAGAATTAAGTAGAAAATTTTTCACTGTTATATTTCGTCCCTGCAAGCCCTCACTCTTCTTTCTCATATGTCGGTAAATGACTCAAGGTACTCAGCCATGGTTCCCTCCACTGTTTCAAGAAAACACCAGCACCCTCTCATATTTCATAATAGCTTACCTGGTATACCATCTCTGTGTTGGTATACTAATTAACAGAAACAGATTAAATAGGTTAAGGAGAAAAACAGAAACAGATTAAAGAGAAATCCAAGTATATTAAGACAAAATGCACTCACAGGGCATACTCAGACACAAAAATGTAGTGTGTCTAGAAGTAACATTTTGCATGATGTGCCAAGTAAGCAGAAGTAGCTAAGAATTAATTTTTCAGAGAACTAGAAATAAAAAACACAAAAGAATGAAAATGGAAGGAGGGAGAGAAGAAAGGAAGGAAGGAAGATCATCTTTTCATGAAAACCTTAGACTCTTTCTTTTTGTCATTGTTTAATCTGTTCTACTACTTTAAATTTATAATAAAGCATAAAGAAATTACATTATAAAATCAAAACACATATAGTAAAAAATTTGTACCATCAGAAAGTCAACTCTACGTGCTAATAAGGGCACAATATTGAGATAATAAATCGTGCTTTTAGCATAGCATTTATATAAGAAAAGGCAAGTCAAATTACAATGGTAAATCTTTCAAATGACCAGATTATTAAATGGTGACCACCTATTTTCTATTCCCAAGTCAACTTTTCTACAACTATCAGGTTATATATGCTCCAGGTCCTGTATTTTTGCAACTGACCGTAGGCAAGAAACATACATGTAAGCAGGTGTAAAAGACACTGAGACACTGCAGCCCTGGGGAAACAGATCATATATCTCCAGAGAGATTTATTTTACTGTGCTTTAAAATGCTTGATTATATGTAAGACTTAAACTGAGGGAAAATAGTCCTGCTTTTACACTTAAGATATTAACATACATCACCAATCATTTTTTGCTCAAAAGTAAGAAAACATTTTGATCAGTTTTGTAGTGAAGATAATGCCACAACCCATTATCAGGTGAAGGTACAGTCATTTTATAGCATTCCCTCAGTAAAAAAAGTGGAGATGCAATAGAATTGGGGCTCTCTCTAAATCTATTTAAATAAAATAAAGCCATAAAATGTTCTTCTGATGATGAATAAGTAGTTTAATTCCCACATTCACTTCATTAAATGATGCATTGTTCCTGTGCATCTGGATAGGAAGCCTTGGTGAGGAAAAGAATATGAAATTGGAATCAGGAACCTGGAGGAAAAATTCCCAGTGCCCCACTTACTACCTGTGTAACTTTATATACATCACTTCATAGTTAAAAAGGTTGGCTATTGTCTGTCAAATGAAGATGCTAGTGCCCAATTTACAGGCATATCTTGAGAGTTAAGCAGGAAAAAAATGTGTGAAACTGCTCTGTATGTTGATGACCCCAGATCTACTTCTTTAAGCCAGATTAATCTCCTTAGCATCAACCACTTGGAGTGAAATTCCAACTGAATTTTTCTCCTTAGTTATCTCACGGATGTATTAATGAGATAACTTTTCTAAAGCTGAAGTGTCTGTTCTCAACTACCTTATGATTTCTCTTGTAAAGCTGATATGTTAATCGGACCAACATCTACTTTTCAGAAGTTCTCATTGCCTGAAAAATATCTTCTACCATCCCACCTACATTCTGCTTCCTTTATCTTCTGACTCCATTAATGGGGAATTAGTCACCATCCTCTGCACTTATATGATTTCCAACCTCTTTAATTTCATGCTTACAGTTCTCAGTGTTCTCAATCTGAGTACTCCGAATTACTCTGCAAAATTCTATCTTACTATCTGCTGTGTTAAAATTATCTTTTTAAATGCTTTTATTCTTTTAATAGATGTTAGCTTTCAACAGTGGGGGAGAATAGAGCTCATTAATTTTTGTATCTCTAGTGTTTGAAACATTGCCTGGCATATAGTTGTTATCAAGAAATGTATGCTGAACTATGTTAAGTACTTAAAGCTATTTCCTACAGATATGTTGTACTTCTCAGAGACTAGTTGTCTGGTTTATGAAAACATAGCAAAGTTTGATTTGGTGTTCTCCTTTAATCCATCTAATATTTGAATTAAAATACTTCCATCAAAGCAAATTTAACTTAGATTTCACTATTTGTAGACTCCCAATTATGTATATTCTTTTCATAAAGAAATTTTTCATGGAATGAGGTGTTTTCTTAATCTTTCTTTCTTTCCTCTCCCTTCCCTCCTTTTCTTTCTCTTTCTCTTCCTATTTCTTAATTTTTCAGTTCTAAAGCCTCTGCAAAGTTAATGATTTAACAGATTTACCTATATTGACATAATATTTCACCAAGATGCATGCGTGTATAGTATTTAATAAGAACTCTGACTCCAACCACTAAGGTAAATCTCCTGTCTTCTTAGACCGTAACAGTTTATATAGATCTTATTCTACTTTCTGCATTTTTTTCTCTTTACTCATTCCCCTTTTGTCAATTGAATGATTTCTCCATAGTTAAAATTGTAACAATTGTATTCCATTTTGTAATACTATCCTCCCAACATTCTGTGTGGCTTTGTGGTTGTGATATTCAATTTGTGTCTCAACTTGACTGAGCTAAAGGATGCCCAGATGGCTGGTAAAACATTTCTGGGAGTGTCTGTGGAAGTGTTTTTGGAAGAGATTAGCATTTGAATTGGCAGCCTGAGTAAAGAAGATCACCTACATATGTGGCATGGGTATCACCATTGGGTGATTCATGGGCATCACTGAATCCATTGAGGTCCTGAATAGAATAAAAGTGGAAGAGGATAAATTTACTCTCTTGCTTAAGCTAGGATGTCCGTCTTCTTCTGCTCTGGGACATTGGCACTCCTGGTTCTCACGCTTTTGGACTTGAACTGAACTACACCACCCCCTTTTCTGTCTCTCCAGTTTGCAGATGGCAGATCCTGTGACTTCTTGGCTTCTATAATTGAATGAGCCAATTCTTTTAATAAATCTGTCTGTCTATCTATCTATCTATATCTCCTATTGATTCTGTTTCTCTGGAGAACTCTAATAAAGTGATTAAATGTATTTGATTTACACTTTTATTTTTTTGCTTTTTGCCTAATATTTCCTGTCACTTCTTGATTGGCTGGAGTTTGTACTATTGTACTAATTTTGTTAGTGTAAAAAATGATCAGTATTTCCTGAGTTCTTCTATGTCCTAAATTCTTCGGGAATTTTATATTTGAAGGAGAACTTGGTTGGATGGAAAGAAGTTTTCTCATCCTTTCTTTCTTTGAGGATTTTGCAATGTATTTTTTTTTTTCAGGGCATGTTGCTTGGAGAATTCTCATGCTTACTTGATTTTCTTTCCTTTATAAGAGTTTTTGTTGTTGTTGTTATTTGATTACCCAAATGATTAATATATGGCCAGTACATTTAGAAATGATACGGCAGGTTATTGACAAGTTTAGGTAACTATTGCATGAAATTGTATCTGACTATCTGAATTCAGGGATTTTTGTCATTTTTTTAATACCAGGAATGTTCCTAAAGGTTTGCTCCATTGTTTTAGTTTTTCTTTTCAGGAATTATAATTATCCATGTGTTGCTTTCCCTTCAACTGTCTTCTACAGTTTCCACCACCTTCTCATTATTTTTTGTCTCTTAACTTCTATTTCATTTTGACCAATGAAAAATATGTCATATTAAAATGTCTATGGTATTTATTTACCTCATGTTTATCAGGATACCATTGGCCTTTCTGTTAAAGATGTGTACATTTCTTTCTCTGTTTTTCCCGCCTGATGTGTGGTCAGTACCTCCTTTTGTCTAGATATGTCACTGGATTTTATTTTTATTCTTTGTGGTTGTCCTTCAGAGTTGCTCTTTTCTGATTTTTTTTAACTCAAGTTTAAATATTGGGTTCTGTTTAATAACATTTTTTCTGAATTGCAAGAATATGTGCAAGAATTTGTTGTGTTCTTTCATATTGCCTTTTTTTTATGGTTTCTTTGTTAGATACTATGTTTATATTTGTGTTTATGTTATTTAAATGAGTTGGATTTTGCTACCTCAGTTATTAGCCGGAGATTCCCATGACAGAAGGTAAAAAGCAGGACTGTTTACTAGTTTAATCAGCTTAAGGGCTTTTTCCTCTGTTCCACAGACATGGATTTTTTTCTTTTTTCCAGTGAAATATAGCTTCTTTGTGTAGTTACACCTCTTCCACTCTCAAAACTTACTTGTTGTAGGAATACTCTGGGTTCAGTGCTGAAATTCCTGTTCACTCACTGGCTGTTTCTACCTAAAACTTCAAAAAGGACTCCTCCATTACTGAAGTCTTCCACTTCAATCCTCCCCCCAAACCCTCTGCCCCTTACCAAACCTTGACTTTCCAGCTCTACGAGCCACAATGTCTTGTTAAGTCTCAGCTCTGCTCAGTGTTATTCAGTTTAAGGTGGTGTCACTTTTCTTGGTAGGAACATTTACTTGGTAATGATCTAACAGAGCTGGACCCCTCTATCCTTCTCTGTCCTTTTATACCTTTGTGGCTTTAACATCCATCAATAACTTTGACTGTAGTTTGAAGAAATTTGGAGTTTTTAATTATCCAGCTCTTCTAGTTTTGCTCAAGATGTAGTTCTAGGAGTTATACTTTCCTTTTGCTCTGTATGATATCCAGGAGAAAAATGGAATATTCAAACTTACACCAGCACTTTATACCTACTTCTCCTGCTTATATGTGAAACACCATGATTTGTCAAGCATTGCTCCAAATATACGTTTATTTAAATTATAAGCATAAATGGTAGGGAAAAGCAAACCTGAATATACAGGGAGTCAAATTGATATGTTCAAGTTGAAAATTTTGTTCAAAAATAGTAAAAATATGAATTTACCATGCTCACCAAAATCCATCATGTTGTGAAATTTAGTATTACTATGTCTAGTTTCCGAGGTTTGCATTGTTTTAGAAAGTGCACAGATTTAAGATGCTATTGCATGCTGAGACTCAGTCATATTTATGCAAAAGGACCCATGAGTTTTTCCTGCAACCTTGTTTGGGATGAAAAGAAAGAAAAGATAGGAATGGAAATAAACATATCTTGGGCAAAGTGATAAATCTCTTTTTAGATTTGAAGTTACTGTTGATTTACCAAATTATTATGAAACACCCTTAGGCATACAAAATTTAATAGCACTACTTAAAGCAGGTATATGATGCTGTAAAAACTACAACTTAGCTAAAATGTCAATCAATCAATCAATGAGAAAATTTTTTAGCTATTCTCTGGTATGTTGCTGTTATCTTCTAAACAAGATAAATTAGCAAAATACCAGAGTGGAAATTAATTTACAGTAGCTACAAGCCACCTTAAGTACTATGTTGTATTGCTTAAATGTCACTTAGTGTGAACTTTATTGTATTGGGTAATTTAATTTCTTAAATTAACTTTCCTTCGAACACTGTCTTATTACTTTGTTATTTCCCCAAGCACCCAACATGAGAAAGGAAATCTATTCCTTAAATTTATAAGCACAGCATTAAAACATATTTAATGAGTTGATACAAATATCTAACATGGATCTCTTATATAATTAAGCTTCAGTAAGGGTTTATAATTGTCTTTTGATGTTTAAGTTTTCAGTTTTCTTTTGCCCAACTTAAACGTATAGTATATCCTTTTTCACGATTTAAATAATGAACTTGAATTTTTTTTAATCTAAACTTTATTTTGAAATGAAAGGCAAGAAAAAAAATGTATGCATGTTTAGATACATATGCTCTATTTGGTACCTTTTAAAAGTTGTTATTTTCATACTGATCTTGAATAATTTTTAGAAGAATGGTAAAATACACAGTTATGTGTGAATGGTGATCTAATTTCTATTTCTAGTAGCAAAAACAATTATAATCAAACTGAACATTTTACAAGAGTTAAGGATAGATGTCACCAAGATGGCTACATGGCAGGCTCTTGAAATTTCCCTCATCCTACAGTTGCAGCAAATATACAGCTACTTATGGGTCAATTTTGTCCAAGAGAAAACCAGGAACTAGTTGAATGACTCCTACACATTAGACAGCTGAGAAAATACAACATTAAGATGGGTATGAAAAGCAGAGACACATCCTTGTCATAAATGCCAATCCCAGCTCAATGCCTTGCATTAACAAACCAAACCAGATTCAAGTCTGCTCCCTGAGAGAGGCAAAGCCAATCTACTGACACTGGGCTGTGGTGAAGGAAAGCACAGCATTTATTCCCAAGACACCAAGAAGATAGAACAGGCAACTCATACTTAAAAGACCCAAGTTCCCCAATGGCTTTTAGGCAAAGGTTTTTAAAGACAGTGTTAGGGGAATCACAGGATACCTGATCAGCCCCTGGACCTTCTTCTGATTTATTGGTAGTGAGGTAACAGGTTCATGTTTTAGGAATAAAAGCATTCATCTTTGCTCTAACCAGTCTGAGATCTACGTGTTTGTGGTCAGCAAGTAGTCACCACCCTCCACCTGTGTGGGGAGTCTTAGTTTCTGCAAGACAACTAAAATATACGCATCAGATTGTTATCTACATCACTTCAGGAGGAACCAGGGGTCCTCTAACTCTATTGTTCTAATCATTAACGGTTTGAATGTTCTCTTTTGAACTCCGTGAAGGCCTAGGAGACTAAAGCCTTTTTTCTATAAACAAGAATCAGGGGACACCAAGGGCCTTTTATACCCAGGAAGGCCCTGCAAGTTCCTGCTTGATTTCAATTCCCCCCTTTGCTTTGATACTCCTCAGTCCCTAAGGGAACAGGGGTAGGACAAGAAAGGGAGTAAAGTTTTGGATGCAGAGATTAATCATAAATTTGGCGAGAGAATTCAGTTTGAGTGGAGCAGGGTTTCACTTATAAATGGGAGGGAATCCTCAACTTCCAGCTTCTTCCTGAGAAGGAAGGATTTTAAACCAAACTAGCATCTCTACTTTTAAGGCTGCTACCCAAGTACAGATACCCTCCATCAACTTGCTCTGATAGCCAATGGGGCTTGCATTCTCAAGTCCCACCAGACTATAGCAAACAATGAGACATTTGTTAAACAGGTGTGCGAGCACTCAGCTTGGCTATCCTTCCAGGCTCAGTGTCCAGGGAGCAGACAAAAATGCCAGTCTCCCAGTTTTCTCCCAGAGGGATTTGACAGCATTCTTTCCCAGGTACTGGCTCACTCTCTGGTTCTTAATTAGTCTGCATCTAGGCCCTGACTGGGACCATCACCAGAGCACAAAAGAGACAGGAGACCCTTCCCCATCCTCTCCATTCAACTCACTCCAATAAGAAAACCAAGTTGCTAGTTTCTCCTTTAAAGGAGCTCCTCCACCATCTAGTGTCCCAACACAGCACCACTATAGACAAAAAAAAGAAGCAAGTTTAAATGGGCATGAAATTACTCTTCAAGGCTATATGCTTGGACTCAGTGCAGAGGGAAAAGGCAAAGACACTAGTCTCCCAGGTGCTTCCTGGAAGGGATTTGGCTGCATACTTTCTTAGCAGCTACCTGAGCTTCTGGCATCTAATCAGCCTGCATATGGGAGCCAACTGGGATCCTCCCAGGAGCCTTATAGAGCTGGTTGGCTGGACCCCTGCTCCCTCCCCACCTTCAGGAGGCACCAAAAGCAAAACCAAGTCTCTAGTTTCTCCATGGAAAAATTTGTCCACACTTGCGGCATCCTGACTGTTAAAGGCTACATCTTGTGGGACCAGTTCTCAAGTCTTCCAGCTCTGGGAATGGACGGGGTTCAGCATTCATAAGGATGACACAAAACAAAGGCACAGAATCAAGGAGGTGGTTCTATTTGAGTGCAAAATACTCTAGCAACTGTTCCCTCTGGCTCAGGACAGATAGGTGAGCAAAACCACCCAGCCCCTGCTTTCTATTTTGTAGTGGATGAACTACAGACCCAAGGTCCTGACTTTCCCAGATGCTGCCTGAAGGTTTGGCTTCCAAGTAGCCTGCATCAGATTGCTGCAGGGCAAATAGGAGCCCTCTGGGACCCTGAACAGATATGTGGGCATTTCTATGCATTTGGATAGGATAAAATCTATAACAGCAACTTATGTATTTTTTTTTAAATTTTAGTCAGTAAGGGATATTGTAATTCACATATTGGAACTTGTTTTCATGGGTTTATATTAGTAATGGGGATAAATTCTCCTTTCATCTCACTATTGTTAATGATATTTTTCTCTCTCACTCAAGAAGCATGTGTGAAGTCAAATAAGTAAGACTGACTTGATGATAAGGAAATCCTTTTCTCTGATTTATTTTTATAAGTAAATGTTCACAGGCTTCTATTTTGTTTTAATAAGATATTTTATATAGCATAAGTCATAATTGATTAAGACATGTTAATGTCCCGTGCCCTCACTGTCAAGTTGCCTTAAGATACAATGTTGCGCAATAAAGCTAATACTGTAGACCATAGAATTGTTGACCATTAAGGTACCAGGGGATTTTTTTTTTCCCATCTCTCATTTAGCACAAGGATGGGGAATTAAAATCCAGAAAAATGTTTTCCCAAATTTAACCAGTGAACTAGTGTCCAAACTGAAGCTATTATAATCATTATTAATATAAATATTTTGATATTATAATACTCCAATTAAAAGATATAAATATTTATTGTGTATTGCTATATGGATTCAAGACATTATTCTAAGGGTTGTAGAAATAAGTTGGTAATTTAATCATCATAAAATATGGGAAGTTATATAATTTTACAAAGGAAATCAGCTAGAAACTGAAAGAACTGGGATTTCAGGTCAGATAGATTTATTCAATAATTTCTGGTTTTAACCACTAAGTGCTATTAAATAAGTGCAATTATTATGTGTTACATGATACACCCCACCTTTGAATATACAGTCTTTTAAGGTAGAAAATTTAATAAAGACAATTTAACAGTTGTTGAGTTCTTAGAGTAGTTGTCAATCACTGTTGTTTGATCCTTTTGGCAGTCCTATAAAACAGATTCCATAATTATGTCTCATCTTTACAGATAAGCAAACCAAAAGATAAGGGGGAGAGTATAGCTCAGTGGTAGAGCACATGCTTAGTATGCCTGAGATTTTGAGTTCAATCCCCAGTACCTCTATTAAATAAATAAATGAATAAATAAACCTAATTACCTCCCCCTTGGGGGGAAAAAAAAAAAGAAGAAAACTAAAAGATAGAGATGGTAAATAACTCTCCCAGAGTATTAGGAACTTCCCCAAGATCAAAAAGCAAAAAGCTAGCAAAGGCAAACTTAGCCTTGGACTAGTTTTAAAAAAAGTTTTTAAAAAAAAAAAAGGTTGTTTTTTTTTAAAACAACCTTAGGAATCATTTTTTTATTCCCATGGGGGAATATGGGCAGGGGATGGGGGCACTTGTGGGAGGGTATCTGTATTTCCATCACACATAATCAACCTTTAAGTATAGCAGAGTCTTTAGAATTTTATCTTTGTTAGTTACTGTACAAAGCATTTGTCACAAAAAAATAAGAAGTCTGAATAAATGACCTCTAGTTCTTATCCAGTTTTAGCATTCATTTATTCTGTGATTTCTGACACTGTGTTGTCTGGGTCAGGTATTGTTTTTTCAGGTTGCTACATAATGATTCAATGTTTGTATATGTTGCAAAATGATTGACAATAAATCTAGTCATCACCATGCATAAAAAATTTTTTTTACATATAAGAATTTTTAAGATCTGCTTTCTTGTCCACTTTCATATATTCAATATAGTATTCTTAGCTATAGTCACCTTGCTGTACCTTGTATATCCATGACTTATTTATTTTATAACCTGAAGTTTGTAAAACATTACATAATGTATAATGTAAAACATTATACATTAATTATTATAATGTATAACCAAGAAAGTCATCATGGCTTAGTGAGACATCATAATAGCAATGTGTGAGCTGGCCTTGAGAGGAGTTAAGGCCATGGGACCCAAGGCCACGATTACAGCATGTTTGTAGTATGAAGTAAATAGTGATTTACACATGCATCTGTTATGTAACTTTCAGAACAAAGAAAATAGAAGTACACATGGACTTACTGATGTTTCTGTAAGTCTCATGAACAAAGAAAACAGCACTGTGCATGTGTAAGCAGAGAACAGATAAAAAGCAAGACAGGTACATCATAGGCATGCACCACCCCGTGGCAATAGAATAAAGTGTTGTTAACCCCATGGTGTCTCCTGCTGAAGTCTGTCTGGCGGTATGGCAACTCCTTGTGCATTTTTTCATTTGGGCCGCTCACCTTCTAGAACCCCACATCAGCCCCCCTCAGCTGATACAATGTAAGTCAACAACATGGATATTGTTTTAAGGAAATGTAAGATGAAGATTGTGATAATGAACAATTAATATATTTTATCAAACTAATATTAATGAATTAATAAGCAATGTAGATTATTATAAGTCTTTAAATAGTTGTATCCATTGATACTAGGCAAAGTACTAAGGTAAGGGGAAACTGTATGCTTTGTCAGAACCAGCAAACAAGTGAGAAAAATATTGTTGGATAATATAAGACCAGCAGCTGGTTGCTCTGCTTCCTTTTAAAAGAGCTGCAAGTTTCTTCTACAGACACGATGTTCTTCCTAATCAAACGCTTCCTCAAATATCACTCTCATGATATGGTTTACTCTAAAACAAATGTGAGTCTCTCAATATATCTCATATAGTACTGTAGAAATTTATTTTAAAAATAGATCTTAAGTAATTTACACTAGTTCTACCTATGTAAATTTCTCATTTCAATTTCATAGTTTACAATATACTACATTATAAACTATCATCATAAGAGAAGAAGTATAACTTTTCCTAAAATAATACTCAGAGAAATTGCTCCCAATCTATATCTTATTCATGGTGTGTGCTGTTATGTAACATTTTAAAAATTATATATATTTTACATAACATATATAAGATATATATCTTTTGAAAAGAACTAAAGGTAAGAATTAAGAGATTCACCTGCTTCTTTGAGAGACCTGTACTCTTCAACATCTCTTTCTTCTTCTTTTTCTCCTTCAAATAGGAAAAAGTGTTCCAACTTCAAGGAAAAGGAAGTTTCTACTTGCATGATGATTTCTTTCTATTTAAAGATAATTATTTTCACTCAGAGCTTTCTTGTCATTTTCACACTATCTCATCAGCCAGTCAGGAAAGAATTCTCTGCAGAGCTATAATTCCTTTTTTTTTTAAACTGTTGCATTTTTTTTTCCTAAATTGAGCCATGATGCATACTTTTGTAATGTAGGCTTTGATTTATCAAACTCAAATCCAGATATTAGATATTTTTCCATGCAGGTTCTTTAGCACTGCATTTATTTTACACTTTGGACCTGCAGTATAGAATCTGTGGGACATGAGAATAAGTCATATCTGTATGATCTTTTTAACATTTCTCATATGAGAAAAAAGCTTTCATTTCAAATGTTTGTTTTAATGAGATATAAAAAACTAATAATTTTATACCACTTCTTGCAGTGGCTATGCTAAGTGCAATTTGTAGAATTTTTATAAAGAAACATGCATATTTTTTATGAATTACCTATCCTATAATGAACTAGAAAATTAGAGTAATCAACTCACTAGTATTTTTAATTATTATGGTTTTGAATAAATGTACACTTTTAAAGCTGCCATTTAAAGGAAAAAAAACCTCTAGAAAGAACATCAACAAAACAAAACAAAAAGAAAAGAAAAAAATGAAGATAAAAGAAGAAAACAATGAAATTGAAAAATAAAATGCCATTAAGAACAATGGTAATGCCAAAAAGATTAATCAAATTGATAAACTCCTTTAAAATATAATAAAAAAGTTTAAAAGAACACAAATGATCATCACCAAAGTTCCTAGACATGAAAATAATGAAATTATTTATAGTATTTTGCTAATAAACTTGACTATATAGAAAAATTACTGAAAAACTCTAAAACTCACTCAAAAAGAAAAGTCTGAATTGTTATATATCTTATAAAAATAAATCCAGTATGTAAAATAATTATTAAAAAATCTCAGGTCTTGATGATTTCCCACAGATTTTTTCTATATTTTTGAGAAAGGGATAACATCAATTTTGTAAAATTTATCCAAATTTTAACAAATGAAGAACTAACTTTATGTAGTCAACATAACCTTCATATCAAAAGCTAACAAGGCCTTTACAAAACCTAGAGGAAAAATATCTGATCAACATCTTTTATGAACATGGATGCAAAAACCTTTAACAAAATTTTAACAAATCTAATTCAATAGTATGTATCAAGAATAATATATGATACAGAAAAGCTTATTTCATGAGTAAAAGAAATTTACCATTTTTAAATATGTTATAATTTGCAAGATAAACAGGAAAATAAAAACTTGTACGATCAACAAGACAGAAAAGCTTCACAAATAAGCCAGTACCTATTACTGATGGGAAGAAAAAAATTAGCTATACAAGGGAAAGTACATGAAAAAACATATGAAACATTGAGGTATTGGCAACTTTCTTTCTGAGGCCAAAGATAGTTACTATTAACACTTCTATTGAAAGACTACATGATGACAGAGATCCTAGAAATTTCAGTAAAGCAAGTAAATAAAAAGTGAAAGCCATAAGTGTAAAAACAAATATAAAACAATTTTCTCCTGATTTTTTCTAAACATATTTGTTTAGCATTTAAGATCTTACATAGACATTCATCTGCATATTTCTCCAGAGTCATTCTTCGGTTTGTCGGCAAATCCATAACAGTAATCATCATGATATTGACAGATGTCAATACTCTTTAAAGCTCATTTCATTTGTTAAGTATATCCATAAATAAGAAATCTTTACTGAACTGCTTGTGATAATGTTTTTGTTAATAAGTGTATTTGAAGTAAACTGTAAAAATTTTCAGTAGTTGATTAGCATATGCTCTCAGTGATAGAATTTTAAATGCGTACTTCTGTTACCAGGCATAAAAATGATTCAACATTCTCAGGAAATGTTTATGAACTTTATTTTTTTCACTTGACAATAGGCAGACTTAAAAATGCTTCAAGAGGAGATATTTGTCTCTTTTAGAAGCAGAGAAGGGTCAAGGTAAAACAAGCCATGTATTTTACACTAGCCTTTAAAAAATATTTCACTGAAAGTATCCTGGTGCATTTTTACAATGGAAAAACAAGACACTTCTTAAAGATTACTGTCTTCATGCTTCTAAATCAGCAAAATTATTTAGCATGATTGAGAATGCTTTATTGTTAAAGATGATTAAGAAGATTCCTAAATTTGGAACTCACAAAGACATAAATAATATTTATAATTTTGTGAAACTTGTTTCACTAAGACTTGGGATTCTTCAATTATGTGTGGTCATACTCGTCACTGCTGAGTAAATACCTATGAGGTAAAACAGTGGAAACATTTGGAGTAAATAATTACTCAGATTTCTTTCAATTCTAAGGTTCCTTCATTCTGTGCCTGTTCTCTGATTCATTCAGCTTTCGTTACAGCAAGCAGTAAGGGCTCCCAAGTAACTGAATCCCTGCAAGGTTGATCTGACGCAACTGAAAAATAATATATCAGTCATGTTCTTGCCCAGTGATTTCTGCTGTCCAAATGATCAGATAGTTTTGACAATAAACCAATGTGGTTTTTTGCCTGTCAGTTGGCTATTGCTATGGTCAGAAGGCCTAAATATGCAACAAATTAAAACATATTATCTTGACTTTGGCTATAGCCTACAACACATGGCATATGACTTCAACTGGTATGAGTTAGCATCTTAAAACACAAAGTTTAAAATAAAGACTAGCATTTGTCAAGAGTGGAAGCTGATTTTTGGAGAAAATAAAAGGTTATGTGCTTAGATCTCATCAGTTTGTCATAAACATGTATTATTTTACTATGCCCAATAAAGAAAAAAATACTTGACTGTTTTACCTATTTATATTGTGCTAATAAAATGAATATTACCTGAATTTGAATCAACCCCTCTTGTATGAATGGAGTTTCAACAATTTTTAATTTATCTTTAAAGAAAATAAGGAGGAAACACACTCATGCTCAAGCAAGACTGAGTCTGTCCTCCAGCAGAAATCTGGCAATGTCTGGAGACATTTTTTTGGTTTTCAACAAAACTGGGGACAATGCTTTACTAGAAACTAACAAGTAGAGCCAAGGATACTGCTAAGCACCTTGCAAAGCACAGGAACACTATGCACAGTAAAGAATGATCCTGCCCCAAATTTCAGTGATTCTGAGGTTGGGAATTTCTGACTTCATATATGGAAAAAAAAAATCAAACTATTTTCTAGCATGTTTAGCTTGCCATTTTTTAAAAAAACTATTAGTTAATATTGAGAGACATGAAACAGAGGAGTTAACACAGCTAACGTGAAGATAATTTAAAATTTGGGGAGCTCTGTTTATTAAATATAGATGAGTAGAAAACAGAGAAAAAATTAGTAGACATGAGCTTTTCACAGAGAGGAGAAGATGTCAAGAAATTTATCTGAGAAGGCATATGTTTCCATAAATATAAACAGGTTAGAAAATTGCTAATGACCGTTTGCTATTAGCCTATGTTTCACCTGATAATCTTTGTTGTCTCTGGAGCATCTTAGTCCCCAGATGGTCTCTTTAAGTTTGAGGGGTTTTCGAAGGGTTGGCGGGGCTTTTTTGTTTATTTATTTATTTATTTTTGTTACCAGCATTTATTTAATCACATACATACTGGAATAATTAATTGGAAAATAAACTATATCTCTTCAACTCCACTCTTAGACAGATTCTCTGGTATAAAGTCAATGAAAAGTAATTTTCACAATCCATATTCTTTCTTTCTCATACAAATTGGAAATCAGTTGTTTTTAACTGAATTTCATTTTGACAATATAAAATCCATTTATTTTCCATATGATTTCTTTATCATAAAAA